>NW_026058462.1:0-32106 GCF_023721935.1 Panthera uncia
CTTCCTTTGTATTACTGGAATGGGCTAGACTTTTCTAGATTGGATTTTATTAAACATTTTTGCATCTAAGTGCAAAAAACTGTTTATTGAACACCTATGTGCCAGTCCTGTGAGATAAAAATACAATGGTGGAAAAAGGCAACAGAGGCTTTGCCCTCAGAGACTTTGGGTTTAAGTGCAGGCACTCTCAGTTCTACTAGGTTCACGCATCTTCAGGCACATCTCTGATCAGATGGGTAAATTGTTACTGTTGGCCTTTCTGGTCTGTCCTTGGACAGGCTACCCGCTCAGCCCCAACGTTTCATGTGATCGTATCAGACAAACATTTACTCAGCTCCTTTGTGATGCTTTCGTCTCAGCTACCTCCAAACCTGTATCTTCTGTTTTCTTCAGCGGTAGGCGTGGCTGTTGCCATGGAGGCAGAAGCTGGACTGGGGAAGTGGGGGCGAAGTGGGTAGAGCAGTTATGCTTTTGATTGGCCAGAGGCGCTGTCACAGGACGAGTTCACCTGAGATCTGGGTCTTCCTGAGGGTAAGGTGAGTATGGGACCCTGGCAAGTACTAGCACAGCACATCTGGCCCCACTCTGAGTTGCCCTTTGGTCTGTAAACAGAGTGAGTAAGGGGTAAAGGTTGGGTCACTTGGCCAGGATGGCACCTAACCTCATCTCACAAGACTCACCTGCTGTCAGGTACCGCTGTAGGAGTATGTCGATCAGTGTCTCCTTTTCCGGAGTTTGACTCTTGAGACAGGATCTGTGCCCCGTGTTAGGACCGTAGTTATACAAGAACACGTTAGCAACATAACACTTTTCTGACATGTGCTTGTCCCTTCCCATGGCTCCATGTGTAAAATGGCGTCACCTGCCATCATTTACTGCAGCAGCTCTTTAGTGCTGCATGTGTTACCTTTTATAAACTGGAAATTAGGTGTATATATAAGGACTTTATTGTAGTGGGCACCTGACTTTTTAGCTTTTTTTTTTCTTACTAATATTTTACTTACTTGATTGTCCTTAAGTGGAACCTTGCTGGTTCAAAAGGAATGGGCATTTTTAATGTTTTTAAAACATAGGCTGAAATGGCATCCAGAATTATGGTTCATGCCTGCACCAGCCAGCTTCTCACCAACATCAGTTTTTCTTTTTGATTATTTTTGAAATATCTGCCCATTTGATAGGCCAAAAAGGTGTTCACTGTAATATTTCACATTTCTTTGATTCCGATGTGACTGTTGGAACTTATCACTAATTTTATGAACTGTATTTTTTATTTTCACGGGTAGACATTTCTCTTACTGCTTTCTAAGAGCTTCTCACATTTGAGATATTAACTGTTGTCTATGTTGCAGAATATTTTCCCCCTCTTCTTCTGGTTTGTTTTTTATTTTGGTTGCATCTTATAGCACAGAAAATTTGTACCCATTTTTATTTTCCCATCTGCTGAGTAGTGAGTGAGTGGTCTTTTGGTGGGCTCTGGCATTGGAATTATGCTTGGGCCTTCTCCTCCCTGTCCCTGTTCTTTGCTGTTGCACACAGTGCCTCTCTGAACACACTTGAGATCTGTACCTCTGTGCACATGGGCAGAAAGGTCTATCAGTTAGATTTCAGAATCCCTAGCTTAGGGGATGACCTTACAATTATGTATTAATAATTGCTGGAGATCTGGGGAGTATATTCAACTTATAGCTGCAATTTCCTTATGTGATTCTTGGTTTCACAAGTTCCAGACTTGATTCTTTGGGGGTTTCTAAATTGCCTGCCATCTGGTTTAGGATATGACCTTGGACTCCAGCAGGGTGGGATAGGCAGGGAAGGGAGGATACCCCCTCAGTGTTAAGGTGTCAGGGTTGCGTGAACCCACTCAGTGGGCAGCACAGTCTCTAAGGCCTCTACTAGTGCTTTTGTTTTTTGTTTTTATTTATTTATTTTTTACCATGAGCATGTATTACCTAGTCAAAAAAATAAATTCAAAGTTAAAACAAAAACAATAAACAAAAGGAGACTATACAGTGAAAAAGTAAGTTTCCTTCCCTTCTTTCCCTGGCCCCCAGTTCCCTTCCCCAGGGGTGATCACTATTAATCACTATTACTAGTCTCATATATATTCTTACAGAAATTGTCTAAGTAAATACGTCTGTTTTTATAGTTTCTTAGAATGCTGTACACATTTTCGTGTCCCATTTTGCACTTAACTACGTTAGAGGTCATCTTATATCCATTTATTTACAATTGGCTCATTATTTTAAAAGGTTTCATAATCATTATATGAATATGTACTATATTTTGTGCATTGTCAGCACTATTCAGTGACTATATTCTTGGACATATGTGATTACGTATTTCTGGAATAAATTCATGGAAATAGAATTTATAGGACAGGGTGTGTACATTTAAAATTTCAAGAAGTTATCCAAATTGCCCTCCATAAAATCTCCATTGCCATAACCATTATGTGAGTACGCCCATTTCTTTTTCATACAGATACTTACATTGTCCATTTTTACAATTACTCTGTTCTCAAAGTCCTTTTTTACTCTCAGATCTGAAATGAACTTCCTCTGCAGTTGTGGGAAGGAGTTGTTAGGGCCTGATTCTTTTTTTTAAGTTTTTCCTGTTAAATTAAAAAAAAAAAAAAATATATATATATATATATATACACACACATATATATATATATATATATGTGTATATATATATACATATACATATACATATATGTGTATAATGTTCTTGCTGACCACAGGCTGTTCTGTTGCCCTTGTTAGAAAATCTTGAGCACATTTAAAGAACATCAAATTTGTTTACTCTAGTCCTGAATTTCTTGAGAAAAGAAATGAGTGAATTTTTGGTGTAGAAGTTGGCGTGTACCTTGTGATCGAATTCTTAAGGGCGTTCAAACGGTCGTATTATTAATGAGTAAGATGTCCTCCATCTCTTTTCTGTGCTCTGGAAGGGTTTTTATAACATGGTGAACTCATTGCTCATGGAACTTTTATGGAAGTTGCTCCTTAAATTATTTCATCTTTTTAAATTTCTTCCCTAGATTTTCCTCTGCTTTCTGAGTCAGGTTTGCCTGCCTGTATTTTCTTAGAAAAATTATTGATTCTCTGCCAAACCTTTTCATCCTACAGTTACTGTATGTAGTTTTCACCTGCTGGTGGTTTATGCTTCAAATATATGTGTACTGGGAGGAAAAATTACCATAGTAAACAAGTACATATATGAAGTCAAAGTTGTCCTTAATAGCTCTCAATTTTATCATCTAGTTAGAAGAGCCCTTTCCTGCTCCATAATTCTAAAAAGTAATCTTTTATTTATTTTATTTTGATTTTAGTTTTAGCATTTTTATGTATGGTATGACCTTCTCCCCCCAAGTGAAAGATTGGCTAGTTTTCCTACCACCATTTACTGAAGTAATGTGTGCCTTCCTTACTAGTTTGTAAATGCCACGTTTCATGCCACTGCCAGATACTTGACTACGTGTGGTCAACTTAGACCACAATTCCTAAGAGAATCCACTTTCTTGTCATAAGTTACAAGTGGGTCTTTTTGTTGTTTTATTTCTTAGGTTTTGATGGTGTAAACAACCATCATTGTTATTTCTATGCAATCTTTCTCCTTCAGGCATATTATAAAAGAACTTTCTTACCATGAGATTACGTGAAAATATTTCTTAAATTTTGTGTATGGATTGTTGGTCTTTTGATATGTGAATTTTCAAAATATTGACCAAATGGAACTCTTCCAGGTCAACTTTGGAACCATCGCCAAGTTCCCCAACATTAATATTCTTTGAAGTTCCATTAAATTATATAGATTAACTTGGGGGAGGTTTTAGAGCTTTAATATGCCAGATCCATACATCTCCCATGATTATCCTATGTCTCTCCATTTACTGCCTTTTATTATTATAATTTGTAATCTTATTCATGTGGATGGTGTTGTCTTTCATTAAATCTTTTCTGTCTTTATAATGGCAGTTCTCTTCCCACTACTTAAAATTTTTAATTGCTGATACATATTTAGGGAGCATGTTGTAAGTGATTTTCTTATTAAATTATTGTCAGGTCTGCTTCATTGATTCACAAAATCTGAGTGAATGCTCTTACATAAAAGAGAATGATAGTTTTAGATCTTTCTTTATGCCTCACATTTTTCTTGCCTCATTGTAATTGGCTGGAACTCTGAAGAATAGTGTTCAACAGGGATAGTGCCAGAGATTTTTGTCTGCTTTTATAACTGAATTTGATCTGTGGTTTGTTAATGCTAGTTTTGTACTGGCTTTTTAAATTATTCTGATTTCATAAAGACAATGGGAAGGCTTTCTATTTCTCTTTGGTTGGTTTATGACCTGGGAATTGGCCTTTTCTTGAAGGCGATATATAAGTCCTCACCTCTAATGCTATCTGAATTCACAGCCATTTGGAGAATTAATTCTCTGACACTCTTTTTACATTTCTTCCATGTTTATTTGTCCATATATTTTTGTCTTTAAAATGTCTGCAGGTCCCTGGTATTTTGACTCTGTTCCCGTGGAGAGCTGCTTGTTCTGAAGTTCTGGAAAGGATCCTCTTCCCAAACAGGTGATTTACATACCTGAAGGTATCTTGTCACCTCTGAGAAGTTGCACTAGCGTCTTCTAGGGGACTGGAGTTTCCTCTGGGATATGAATGCCAAAGAGCAGTCTTGGGCTTCCTGCCCTTTCATCTTTGCCATTCAGGCCTGCTGGGTTTGAGAGCTCTGCCTTGTCAGGGGCAGTCTCTCTGTCCCTCTTAGCCAAGCATCACTCTAGTCGTCAGAGCCTGGATACTTGTCCTTTTCCTTCCCTGGCTTTGGAAGTCTTCTGCCTGGCAGGGTGCCATCTCATGCCCTCCCCTCTGTTGTCACCTGTCCTCAAGGAGGGCAGGGCAGACAGGGAGGCAGTGCTTGATTGCTGAGGGTCTTCCTGATGGACATGTGTATGTGTGTGTGTGTGTGTGTGCGCGCGCGCGCGTGTGCTGGTGCTTCAGAGGACAGCGGTGGGAGAGAGCATGGGTGGGGGTGGTGTTTGTGCATGAGCAGAACCGAAGCCCATCACTGCAGGGGGGAAAAGGGCATGGCAGAGTTTGCTACATTTATTCCCAAATGATAAATGAAACACCTTATTTTCTCTTTAAACATTAAAGAAAGAACTTTAATTTTAAACTTACTGGTTTTCCATTTAAAACAAAAGCATAGAATTTTTGCTGCATATTGTTTTGTTCTTCCTTGGAAGTAAAGCCAGAAGTACAAAACTGTCAGGTGAATTAATTCACCCACCCAAACCTAAATTTCTTTCCCATATTGCCTACCTTCTTGTACCATTTGTGGCTGTCCACAGAGGGAGATGGTTTAGGTAACGGGAAATGTATAGCCTTAATTGGTTATGTTAGAAAAAAGATGAAAATCAGCTTTTAAACTCAGTCTAAGAGGTTTTTGTAAAAAGAAGGGGCAGATAATAAAAAGACAACTAGGGAAATAAATGCAGCAATACAGAGGATTATCAAAGCTGGTTCTTTCCTAGAGGGGTTGATAGAAAAGTGGGCAGGTGAGGGTGGGTGACACACCAGAATGTTCTTTGGAAGCAGGGGCATAGAGGTTAATCCAGGATGTTCTCTCTCCCCAGAAACTTAGCTGTGCTTCTTCAGCCATGTGATAATGCGTGCCTACATCTAAAACTTATTTTATTTATTTATTTATTTATTTATTTATTTATTTTTAAAGTTTATTTATTTTGAGAAAGAGACAGCATGAGCAGGGGAGGGGCAGAGAGAGAGAGGGAGAGAGAGAAAAAATTCCAAGAAGGCTCAATGCTGTCAGCACAGAGCACCATGCGGGGCTCAAACTCACGAAACTGTGAGATCATGACCTGAGCCGACACTAAGAGCTGGATGCTTAACCAACTGAGCCATCCAGATGCCCCTAAAACCAGTTTTTAAATGGGTTTATGTCTGTTAATTTCAATCTGTTCTACCATTGTTGGTACCTGACTTTGTGCCAGGCAGACACTAGAGGATACAAGTCTGGAAAAGTGAGTCTCTAATCCCTCAAGTAGAGTTTATAGTTTAGGCTGCAGAGAGGGGCAAGTTAACTGCAGCATTTAAAAATACATGTGAGGAGTGCTTGCAACACCTGAGAGATGGACAGTGCAGCTCAGGAGACCTATCGGAGGAGGTGGTGTTAGCAGAGCCCGAGGCTGGGGTTCAGGACAGGCACTTGTCAGAAGGGTGTGCGGTGCCGAGGGAAGGGGTCCTAAGCAGACCTGCAGACTCTGCCACTCTGGCCAGTAGAACTTTCCACAGTGATAGAGATGTTCAGAAATCACCAGAAATGGTAGGTTTGGCCCTCATTCCCTGTATCCCCTTTTCCATTTTTGCTGAGAACAAAAATCAACCTCCACTTTTAGTAATGCCTGGCACCTTGAGCATTGTGGGCATTGGGTTGGTAGGCCTTTTAGGTATATTAGCTTATTTAATCTCACAGTTTTAAAAGGGTTGAGGGCTGTTGTTCCTTGGTGTAGATAAGGGGACAGACTCCAGGACGTTGAGTAGTTGCCCACAGTCATGACACCCGTTAGTAGCAGAGGTGACTCTCAAACAGGTTTGATGGTGCCCAGAGGTCATGCTTGTTACCCCTGTGGGAGGCTGTGTTTGTGTGCTGCGCATGCATCTGTGTATTGCGAGTGTGTGCATCTCTGCCCCCGTGGTTTGTTCACAAAGCGTTGTTGATGCCCGTTTAGGGCAGCCCCACACTGCTGCCTGATCCTCAACTTCTGGGACATGTGTGTATCTCCTTACGATCTACAGGTCCCTGAGTGCTGACTGTCACAGCCTGCCGCGTCTTTCCTGTTGACTCATGTTTGGTTCCTCCAGTGAAAATCTCACTTAGAAAAATGCTGCCTCCAAAGTACTTGTCTGCCTCCAAACCGAAGAAGTCTTGGGCTCCAGATGTGCATGAGCTAGACAGTGACTTGACTAAGGAGCCGGATGCCACTGTAAGAGAAGGTGCAACTGACCCTGAATTCTTTCATCAGAGGTTTCGGAATTTCCTCTACGTGGAATTTGTTGGGCCTCGGAAGACACTGTTTAAACTCCGAAACCTCTGCCTCGATTGGCTGCAGCCAGAGACTCGCACCAAGGAGGAGATTATCGAGCTCTTGGTCCTTGAGCAGTACCTGACCATCCTTCCAGAAAAGATCAAGCCTTGGGTGCGGGCAAAAAAGCCCGAGAACTGTGAGAAGCTAGTCACTCTGCTGGAAAATTACAAGGAGATGTATGAACCAGGAGGTGAGGCACGGTGGAGGCTGTCGGGGAGCCCTGATCTCTCTGGGGTTCACAGCCGCAGCACCACTGGTAGTCGAGGCCAGGTCACTGTCTTCGTGGGGTGCCAGCCTGTCATAGGATATGCAGTGACACACCCCTAGCCCCTCTCTACTACCCACAGGATGCCGGTTGCACCCCCTCCCCAGCTGTGACAGCCAGATGTGATGTTACCACCTGTCCCCGGGGAGTAGAGTGCCCCAGTTAAGAACCGCCGCCTTAAGGTGGTGTGGGTAGGAAAGGCACACCTCAGTGAGGGCCTCTGTGAGGAACTGACAAGCCTCTGTGCACCTCACAACCCTGGCCTGGGCTCCTTTTCATGACACGAAGGGTGTGTTACCCCAGAGAGCTGTGCGTGGCTGCTATGTGGAGAGGAGGTGAGGGCGGTCGCAGCCACGTAGCCTGCCCAGGCGTGGTAGGAAGCTGAGGAATGTGGGGATCAGATCGCTCCAGCTTCCCGGGGAGGCAGGGGGTTGCACGGTTGGGGCAAGGGCAGACTCCACTCGGGGGAGCTGTTTTGAGAACACAGGCGAGAGGTGATAGAGCATTAAGTCAGTGTCTGGTGTCCTCTCAGATGACAACAACAGTGACCTGCGCAGCGAAGACAGCATGAGCCGGAAGGGAGCAGAGTCCCCACCGCCACGTTCTGCGTCATCATTCTGCAGTGAGTAACTGTGTCAAGTCACGCCATTGGGGCAGACTTGGGCCCAGCTTCCCCGGCTACCAGCTCCGCCCATTGCCCAGAAGTGCATGGTGGGCCTGGCACCATCAGTGGAGACAGCGGTGCAGATCTGAGGGGAAGGGCAGTTGATGATGGAATGAGACATTTTTATATCCAAGCAGACACCAGTGTCTGGTGTGAAATACAATTTTTTTTTTAAATAATGAGAAAGTATTTGAAGCTGTTTGAAATTGGCCCAGGAGGGGCAGAGTTCATCACTACTTTGCCTCTAAAACCTGTTTTAAGGTCCTTCAAGAACTTGTAAAAAGGAAGCTTGCTTTTGGGAGGGCATGTGTTTTGTCTCTTTGGAGCAGGGTCATGTGCACATTGAGACTGGCGGGCGGGTCTGAAGTCATGGTCCAGAGTGTGGGGCTGATGGTGTGGCAGCCAGCAAACAACAGAAGTGTCTGCAGGGGCCGGCCTCTAAACCACGCTGTGGCGCTTGCTTTGCCGTCCGTGGCACTTGGGCAAAGCCTCCAGAAGTGGTGTTCTGGGTCCAGGGTAATCAAAAGAGCCCAGGTCGTGCATGGGAGTCTGGAGACCTCAGTGTGGGATCCATCTCCTCAAGGGAGGAGGGGGATTAGGGCCCCCATCCTGCGTGGCCCAGAACCGTGTTAACTCCTCCATGTCTGGCTTTCTCAGGTGACCGGGACCGGGACTGGGACCAGGAGTGGGACCGGGAGCGAGACCGGGACTGGGATCTGGACTGGGACCGGGACCGGGAGCGGAGAGGCAGGAGCAGAGACCTGGGGTCTCGGGACCGCTGGCCGTACCCCAGGAACCCCAGAGGCAGTATGTCCCATGCTCGGACTTCCCTGGTGGGCGTGCAGGGCCACACCACACCCTGTCCCTCTGTGACGCCTTGTCTCTTCCCAGGACTTCCTCAACGGGACCTTTCCCTTCCTCTGATGGAGAAAACAACTTTTGCGACAGAAAGAGAACGCAAACGTAGGGATTCTGTGATGGATTATGAGTCAAGATCCCAGGTATGCTTAGGTCTCCTCTCTTTCTGGAAAGGCCATCTTCATTTCATGGCAGAGAGGCCTTTCTTTCCCAGGAGGGTATGCTCATCCACCCTTAGAATCCCACCTGGGTGCGCAGAGGGGCACTTCTGCCCTGCATGGAGCCCAGGCCCGTCCGCAGAGGTGGCAAGTGGCTGGGGTGACTCCTGCCTACTTTCTGATTGACCCACATTGTCAGAGGAGCACTTTGCCGTCCCACACCTGTGGCATGTGGTACGTCGGTCATGTCAGTGGTTCCCTATGGAGCCAGGGAAGCAGAACCATTGCAGGGGTCTTTCTGGCCCACTGCAGGGAACCAGGGAGGCTGTACATCCACACAGCACACAGGCAAGAGAGAGCGAAGGCTCTGGAGCCAGCGAGGGCTGGGTGTGAGGCCCAGCTCTGCCACCTGCTAGGTGTGCAGCCTTGGACCATTTGCTTGACTGAGCTGAGCCTCAGTTTCCTCATTTGAAGAACGGATGCAGTGATTGGGTCAGCGGGCTGCTGCGAGGAGTGAGTGTGATTCATGTGTATCCAAGAAGGGCTTAATGTGATGCCTGGCATGCGGTCGGCACCGCCTGCGTGTTGGCAGTTCTGGCAGTAGTTTTAGGAGGCGGTGTGCTGGGGAGATCAGTGGAGGGGAAAAGGCCTTGGGATCTGGGCTGACCCGTATGGAGTAGGGTCACTCGTGACCCAGCATTCTGAAGGGGAGCCGCAGCGTGGAAAGGGCTTTGAGAGGAAGGGGAGCCGAGTGCGAGGAGCCTGCATCTCCTTTTAGCACTAAGGACCTCGCCCCGGTCAGGGAGTGCCATGGTGTCTGAGGTTGTCTGGGTCCCCACACGCCCTGGAAACTTCAAGCCTTAACGACAGAGTGGAATTCAGCAGTCCCACAGATAAGCCTTCGTGGGATACCGTGTGATGCTCGTTCCGCAGAGCTCTGGGAAGGAAAAATTGAGCGCTGCGAAGCAGTTGTCCCAGTGGTTTGGATTTGGACTTGAAAGGAAGCATCTTGAAGGCAGTAACCCTTGACTTCTGAAGGCCAGGTGAAGGTAGGGTCAGGAGGTCTCCGGCGAAGGCCCGGGGACAGCAACCGGACAGAAAACCAGACAGGCCGGAACCCCGAGGGCAAAATTGCTGAGTCAGCCACAAGGTGGGGTTGGGCCTGGCCACAAGGGTCTTGTGTCCTGCAGCCGAGCAGAGAGCTCAGGTCGGTCCCCAGTGCACTCCTGCAGTGGCACTCAGAAGTTGGCATCAGCCGACGGAAGGCTTCGGATCCCACCCTGAAATCTCTGTCACTGGTCCCCTGTCTGGGAGGTAAGCAAGGAATGCAGGTGTGTATGAGAGGGAGGAATCGGCAGTGTCCAGATGTTGGGAGCAGAGCACCCCAAAGCAGCAGTTACAGGGGGAGGGATGCGGAGGAAGGTGGGTAGGGTCGGAGGCGACTGTCCCTCCAGCCCAGATGTCCTTGTCCCTTGTGCCAGGGAAACTAAGTTTGTGACACACTTAGTTTGCTACTAATTTTGTTATCTTATTTGAAGAAACCAAATTGGCCAAAATTTTAGGAATCTAGACAAAAATACTAAACAGACCCACTCTTAAGCTTGATTTTTGACAACGAAAAGGCTCTGTGATACGCCCTTACCTCCGAGAATGTGGTGCGGTGTGCATGCACGGCTTGCAAGCCCTGCTCCATTCCCACTTGTCTGTAGAGGGATGAGCGATACGAGCCGTTATTTAGGGGGTGTCGAAACAGTCACGAAATAAAGATGAGAGGAGGTTGCTAATTGGCTTTTGTCTTGCTTTGCTCTTTAAACGCCTTTCCTCGACCCCGGTGAGGGTTGGCTCCTGGTCAGTGTAGGCCGAGAGTCTAGCCGCAGCGGGTCACTCCTAACCCGGCGTGCCGGGCTGGCGGCAGGCAGACGAATGGTATCGTGAAGCACCCAGAGCAGGAAGTCCTCATCCTCTTTTAGCGCCGCGTGTAACTCTCTGAGCTGCTTGCTCTCCGGGTGTCACCCATTCGAGTGGAACTCGGTGGGCGCTCCTGCAAGTTGAGGTGCCGTTTTGGCTGCAGATACTAAGTGACGAGCCACTATAGGGACGCCCACTTATGGAGATTAACTTTACCTTAAATAAAGCATTGTTTTTCTTTCATAGAACAGCGTAGTTCAAAATTCAGTGTGCTCTTGGGGCGCCTGGGTGGCGCAGTCGGTTAAGCGTCCGACTTCAGCCAGGTCACGATCTCGCGGTCCGTGAGTTCGAGCCCCGCGTCAGGCTCTGGGCTGATGGCTCGGAGCCTGGAGCCTGTTTCCGATCCTGTGTCTCCCTCTCTCTCTGCCCCTCCCCCGTTCATGCTCTGTCTCTCTCTGTCCCAAAAATAAATAAAAAACGTTGAAAAAAAAAAAATTTAAAAAAAAAAAAACAAAATTCAGTGTGCTCTTATTTTACTCAGGCAGACGGAAAGAAGAGTGTGAAAAATAACCCTTCCCTTTTGCCTTTGCCCATGGGGTCTCTCAGCACTGGGGACGGTGAACTTTCTGACTCCCTGAGCCTCCCAAGTTCTTGACCTCCTCTGCTCTCTCTGCTAACGCCCCAGGTCAGGAGCCCTGGTTTCCTTCCTCTCACTACGGATGTCCTGTGTCCCTGCTGGCGTAGCAGAATACGCCAGTGCTGGGACTCAGGACAGACATACTGTCGCAAACCTGAGCCTAGTGGAGCTTTGGCTCTTGAGCTTGCCACCGGACAGGGGCTGGGCAACCAGCAAAAATGATGCCAGTTTGCTCTATAGGGTGCCTGTCCCGAGTTTTAGAGCCTCCTGAGCTTCTGTAGCTTGTGCGCCGTTCTAGGCCTTCCCAGCCCAGACTCAGAAAGAATTCTAGTTTTGAAACTCTGCTCAGTTTTGGTTGTGGCTTTGCTTTTCATCACTAGATGTTGGGAGTTGCATCAATGAGGCCTTCCTCTAAATCCCAGCGTATGTGCTGGTTTATCTTGTCACGCGTGCCCTCTTGTTTCCGCATTTCACACGGCTGTGTCCGTGCCACTTCCCAGCAAGGAGCTGTAATAAATTCAATATCAAAATGTCTTTACATAGTAGTTTAGTAATTTACATTTTTTTTACGTAGTTCTTCTTGATGTTTGAACAACACGTCCCATTGCAGAAAACCCTCACCCGTAATATCGCAAGGTGGGTTGATGCTGACTCTCCCATTTTACAGATGAAGAACCTGAGGCTTAGAAAGATTTCTGTTCCCAAGGTTGCATGGCTCAGAAATGGTACAGTCCTCCTTTGGTCCTTGAGTTTTCCCTGGTTCCAAAACGTGTGGGCTTCCCACGGTGCTATGTCCATCCTTACGTCCATCTCCAGGCCTCAGTGCCGTCCGTGGTCCCTGGGACAACACTTCCCTGAGACTGCTGATGTCCTAGGGCATCAATAAGAAAAGGTACTGTGAGGTCCTGCATAGGAGACTCTTCCGAGTAATTCAGGGACTTGTAAAATGACTTTTAGAGACGTGTTCAGCAGGTGGGAAAGTCAGCTATAAAATGAAGGCATTCAGTGCTTCAGGTTCCATCGGGGTTATTTGGGACATCTCCACACCTGGAAGAGCACAGCATGTACCCGTGTTGTGCAGTGAAGGTGAACACAGGACACAGTGGGACCGCGGAGGGAGGCTTAAGTCCCACCTCCTGACCAGACGTCTGCTGAAACACGTTTTCCGTCCCTGCACATGCCACGCGTAGTCCATGTTTGGCCTGTTGAAGCTCTCACACCACCGCCCCCTTTCTCTGTGTCAGAGTCTTCCCACTTAAGGCCCCACTGAAGTTCCTCTACCAAACCCATTTAGCACTGATTATCTGTACCCCACTTTATTGTTTATTGTTCTCTAATTGTTTCATGAGTCTTTTCTCTCCAACCAAATTATAAGCTGCATGAGGGCAAGGAATGTGTGTCATACGTCTTTTGGATCTTCCTCACAGTCTAGCACCAAGGTAGGTACGCAGTAGGTCCGTAGTAAAACTCGCCCTGGATCACTCAGAACCCCAGACGCTGTGCGCACTTTCTACATATCTGTGTGTGTAGCGCCCGTATTGCCAGCATTCTTCTCTCTTGGGCACCCATGGAAGGACTCCATCGAGAGGTCTGTGTTTGGTATTTTAGGATGCCGTGTCATACCAGGACGTTGTGAACCTGACCGAGGACAGGAAGCCTCAGAACCCGATTCAGGACAACATGGAAAACTACAGGAAGCTGCTCTCTCTGGGTAAGCAGAGAGACCCAGTTACTGGAGCTTTTTGTCACCTGACTCTTAAAGCTGTAGGACATTAGACTCCATGTTAATATGTTTGGATTTTAAGGGTGATAAGAAGCCTTTGGAATATTTTAAGCAGAGAAATAAATGATGAGCTGTGTTTTTGAGAAATCATTCTGGCTTTGGGTATATTGAGTGTATTGTACAAGGTCATGGAGAATGGGGAGATGGCTCTTGCCACAAGAGTTGGTACTTTTTCTAGAGAGGTGGCAGTGAGGATTTTTAAATACCTACTTAGAATGGGATCCTGAGTTCCAGTTGGGACCTCCCTTGAAGTTGGCTAGCATAGTGGGCAGTTGGCTGGCACTGAGGGGAGAGAGCTTTGCAAGGCAGTGGAGCCTCAAGGAGCTCTGGTGTTAGGGGATCAGCTGAGGAAAAGAGTCAAGAAAGAGGAAGAGAATCATGGAAGCCAGTGAAAAAGAGGTGTGTCAGGATTTAAGTGTTCATTACAGGAAGGTGAAGACTGAAAAAGGTGCACTGAATTTCAGGACATGTAGTGGTCTCTGTGCAGATTTCTAGGTGGAATCAGGAGAATTAGTTAAAATTCAGGTAATAAGTCATACAGAGAAAGATACCATATGTTTTGACTCTTATGTGGATCCTGAGAAACTTAATAGAAGACCATGGTGGAGGGGAAGGAAGAAAAAAAGTTAGGGAGGGAGCCAAACCATAAGAGACTCTTAAAAACTGAGAATAAACTGAGGGTTGATGGGGGGGGGGAGGGAGGGGAAAATGGGTGATGGGCATTGCGGAGAGCACCTGTTGGGATGAGCACTGGGTATTGTATGGAAACCAATTTGACAACAAACTTCATATTAAAAAATAAAATTCAGGCTAGAATGGGCTGAGGAGTGGACAATAAGGACATGGGACTGCACATAGAAGACACTCCAGGAGTTGGGCGTGGGCCACCTCCTGTTTAGTGGTTCCTAGGAAGGTAGGCACCATCTTACGGTGATGAGTCTTGTGCCCAGCTTGAGCATAAGCTGTCATATCATTCTTGTGAACAGGGGTTCAGCTTGCAGAAGACGACGGCCACTCCCACATGACACAGGGCCATTCATCGAGGTCAAAGAGAAGTGCCTACCCAAGCACCAGTCGAGGTAAGCACGAGGCAGGTTGTACCTAGTGGCCATTTGAGTTAATGAGATGGGAGCCGTACATACGTATTGGTAGACCTGTTACATTTTATATTCACACCATCACCACAGAAGTCCCAGTGTTACAGGTACAGGAATTAGGGAGTATTTACGCTTGGGGTTTCTTTTCAGGTCTAAAATCTATGCCTGAAACCAAAAAGTCAACCCATCGGCGGGGAATTTGTGAAGATGAATCTTCCCACGGGGTGATCATGGAAAAATTCATCAAGGACGTTTCGCGCAACTCCAAATCAGGACGGGCAAGGGAATCTAACGATCGGTCCCAGAGGTTCCCCAGAAGGCCAGACAATGATTGGAAGGAAGCTTCGTTCAACAAGAGGGAGTCGGTGATTCAGGAGAGGGGCTATGAAGGGAATGGCTTTGGGGGAGGCTTTAATTTTAACTCGAGTCTTGTTTCCAAAAAGAGAGTTCTTGAAAGAAAAAGGCGCTATCAGTTTGACACAGATGGGAAGGGTTCAGCTCACGAGCAGAAGGGCTATGCAAGGAAGAGACCTTTTGAATGTAGTGAAATGAGAAAAGCCATGAGCATGAGCAGCCTTAGCGCCCCCTCCTTCACTGAGTCGCAGCCACTTGATTTTGGGGCAATGCCCTATGTGTGTGATGAATGTGGGAGGTCTTTCAGTGTGATTTCCGAATTTGTCGAACATCAGATCATGCATACTAGAGAGAATCTCTATGAGTATGGTGAATCGTTTATTCATAGTGTGGCTGTCAGTGAGGTTCAGAAAAGTCAGGCTGGAGGGAAACGCTTTGAATGTAAGGAGTGTGGGGAAACCTTTAATAAGAGTGCCGCGCTTGCCGAACATCGGAAAATTCATGCTAGAGAGCATCTTGCAGAATGTAATGATGAGGAGTATGAGGAGCCATTCATGCCTAGCCCAACCTTCAGTGAGCTCCAGAAAATATACGGGAAAGATAAATTCTATGAATGTAAGGTGTGTAAGGAAACCTTCCTTCATAGCTCTGCCCTAATTGACCACCAGAAAATCCATGGTAGAGATGACAAAGATAATGAGCGTGGGGAAGGCTTTAAACCCAGCCCACCCCCCAGTGATCTTCCGAAAACGTATGGTAAAGAGAAAATGTATGAATGTAAGGTGTGTGGGGAGACCTTCCATCACAGCTCATCCCTGAAAGAACACCAGAAGATCCATACTAGAGGAAACCTCTTTGAAAGTAAGGGTAAAGTGTGTGAGGAAACATTTATTCCTGGTCAGTCCCTTAAAAGGCGTCAGAAGACGTACCCAAAAGAGAAGCTGTATGACTTTACAGATGGTGGGGATGCCTTTAGGCAAAGCTCAGACCTCAGTGAGCATCAGAAAATGCATTCTCGAAAGAACCTCTTCGAAGGCAGGGGGTACGAGAAGTCTGTCATTCATAGCGTGCCCTTCACCGAATCCCAGAAGAGTCATACTATAACCAGACCACCTGAAGATGATGAGGACCAGAAGGCGTTCACCGTCAGCTCTAACCCTGATGACAACCAGAAGGTTCCTCCTCAAGAAAACGTCTATGAGAGGAAACCATACGAGAGGTCTGTTATTCATAGCTTAGCCTTTGCTAAGGCTGAGAAGAGTCACAGTGCAGTGGGGCCCAGCAAACCAAAAGTGATTGCAGAGTCTCCCATTCAAAGCTCAGGTGTTACCGAACATCAGAAAGCCCACGCTGGAGAGAATACCTCCGAAGGAAAGAAATACGAGAGGTCTGTTATCCATAGTGTAGCTGCTTTCAAACCTCCCAAAAGTTGCAATGGAAGTGAAGTCGTTGAATGTGAAGAGAAGGGAGAATCCTCCACTTCTGTTTCAGACCGTCATGATAAGCAACAGAAAACTCCTGCCAGAGAGAACCCTAATGAAGGGGGTAAGAATAACAACTACAAGGACTCTGTCATACAAAGTGTATCCCATATGGAATCTCAGAAAAGTCCAACTAGTCAGGGATCCAGTGAACTTAAGAAGGATGGCGAATCATCTACTCCCACCTCAAATGTCCGTGAACATCAGAAGGCTCGTTCGAAGAAGAAAAACATTGAGCGTAGGAACTACGAGACCTCTGTAATTCACTCCCTACATTTTGGTGACCATCAAACATTTCGCCCTAGAGAGAAATTCTATGAATGTCCAGAGTGTGGAGAATCTTTTGTTCGTAGCTACGACCTCACTGAGCATCTGAAGATTCACGATAGAAAGAAGCCCTCTGGAAGTAAAAACTACGAACGTTCTGTAATTCGCAGCTTAGTCTCTACTGATCCTCAGACGAGTTACGCTGAGCAGCAACCACAGACAAGTTATGCTGGACACTCATCACAGATGAGGTACTCTGACCAAGCAGCACAAACGAGTTACGCCAAACACCCAGTGCAGGCGAGTTACTCTGGAATGCACATGAGTTACGCTGTACAGCCAGCGCACATGAGTTACACACAGCAAGCAGCACAAACGAGCTACATGGTGCCACCGACACAGATCAGCTACGACGAGGAGCAAGCGCAGACAAGTTACGCTGAACAGCAAGTGCGCAACAGATGCAGGGAGTGTGGGGAATGCTTTGCCACCGTCGGAGACCTTGGTGCACATCAGAAAATCTATGCCCGAGAAGAATTCCATGGTCGGAAGCTCTTTGGAGACACTGTTATTCAGGGCATAGGCCTTGAAGGGCCTCGGCCGGAAGAGCCTCGGCAGAATGAGCCAGATGAGCAGGACGAGCAGGACGAGCCTGAAGATGCAATCTATGGCTGTAAGGACTGTGGGCTAGGCTTTGCAGATCGCGCAGACCTTAAGGATCATCAGAAAGTTCATGGCAGAGAGTATCTCATCGATAGTCGTGAGTACACCCATTCTGTAATCCACACCCATTCTGTCAGTGAGTATCAGAAAGATTACATCGGAGAGCAGCTCTATGAATGCCCGGCATGTGGGGAATCCTTCGTTCATAGCTCATTCCTTTTTGAGCATCAGAAAATCCACGAGCAGGATCAATTTTATGGCCAAAGAAGGTATGATGAGCCTTTTGTGCAGCCCCTGGTCATCAACCCACGGAGGCCTCGTGCCCCACAGAAGAATCCCACTGCAGGAACATCCCTTCAGTGCCACGTGTGCGGACAAGACTTCATTCATGGCTCTGTCCTCGGTGAGCATATGAGAATTCACACCAGAGAGGATTTACCGGAACAGGGCCAGAGAAGTGAAGATGCAGTGAGTCCAGGCTTAGCCCTTACTGAGTTTCAGAGAAGTCAAACCGAAGAGAAACACTATGAATGTAAAACATGTGGAGAAACCTTCCTCAATCAGTCAGACCTTAGAGAGCACATGAGAATTCATGAGAAAGACGAGCCCTATGATTATGGGGCCTCTTTTGTTCACACTTCATTTCTTACTGAGCCCCCCAAAAGAGATTCACCATTCTATGAATGCAAGGACTGTGGGAAGTCCTTTATTCATAACACCGTTCTCACCAAGCATCAGAAGCTTCATCTTGAAGAAGAGGAAGAAGAAGGAGCCCAGGAGGTGGAAGCCAATGTCCTTGTTCCACGAGAAGTGCTGCGGATCCAGGGGTCAAACGTAGAGGCTGCCGAGCCCGAGGTGGAGGCTGCCGAGCCTGAGGTGGAGGCTGCCGAGCCCAATGTGGAGGCTGCCGAGCCCAATGGAGAGGCCGAGGGACCAGATGGGGAGGCTGCAGAGCCAGATGGGGAAGCCGAACAGCCCAACGGAGAGGCCGAACAGCCCAATGGAGATGCTGATGAACCAGACGGGGCAGGGATCGAAGACCCAGAGGAAAGAGCTGAAGAGCCAGAGGGAGATGCCGATGAGCCAGACGGGGCAGGGATCGAAGACCCAGAAGAAGAAGGCGAAGATCAAGAGATTCAGGTTGAAGAGCCATACTACGACTGCAGGGAATGCGGAGAAACCTTTGCTTCCAACTCTGCCTATGGTGAGCACCTGAAAACCCATGCCAGGGTGATAATATTTGAGCCTGGAAATGTCTATGGGGAAAGCTCCCGCTACACTGAACATGCCAGCACCAGCACCAGCGACAACGACAGGGCCGATGACAAGTATTTCAAGTGTGATGTCTGTGGGCAGCTTTTCAGTGATCGCCTGTCCCTCGCTAGACACCAGAATACTCATACCGGCTGAGAACATAAGTATAAAGGTTAGGAAACCTTCACTTAGAACTTGACCCTTACTAAACCAGAGACTTCAGACCAATCCATAACAATGTCAGAAGAAACTTACCTTGGCACGTACACACCTGACTTTTAACATCAGACAACTCAGACTAAAAAAGAAACCAAAGGTGGAAACTGCTTTGGTCTCAGCTCTCCCCCATCTAGCTCTCCCCCATCCAGCTGTCTCCCATCCAGCACCAGTGTGTGCCTATGGGAAAGCTGTAGCACATACCTTGCATCTGAGTGACCTTATTGAGGGAAAACCCCAGGGGTTTTTGAGACTACAGAAATCGCCCCAGTCAACTGTAAATGACATTTCTGTAACCTATATATAATGCTCCCTGCAGTGTATATAAAATAGCATATCGTAGCAAAACAGTAATCACGTATCTTTGGATTTAATATGATATACAGTTACAGTTTACTGTGCAGAGGTACCTTACCTGGTACTCGGATTTTTTTTTTTTTTTTTTTTTTTTTTTGGAGGAGGAAGAGAGCAACAAATTAGAATATATTTCTAAGCATCTTAGATTCTGAGAAAGACTTCTTGTGCATTATTTGGACCCCATTGGTATCGTTTCGAGTAATTGTGTGTCATTCCTTACTCTTAAGTATTCCTGTAAAAGTGTAAGCATGAAAGGTAAAATGTCTTTTATTCTTTGCTGTTTGAAAAGAGAAGTGTTTTGAACTTCCTTTTCAGCCATTTCGTCTACACCAACACTTTGGAACCTAATGCTGTGTAAGCCTTTACAATACGTAGATTGGCCTTTTGTGACCCAAAGTGGTTGGTTGCCGCATTGTACCTTGCAGTGGTTCTCATGCTAAAATATTACAAGTTTTGTGTTGTTTTTTTTTTAACCAACCTGATGTGTGTTTGATAATGAATTTACAAAAACTGAAGCTTTTCCCTATAAATCCTACGTTTTTGCCTTTAAAGAGTGGGTTGCAACCATCACTAGATCACAGTAGTGCCTACTGATGGTTGAGAACCAGAGGGAGAGACTTTTGTGTTGTAAATAAGGATGCAGGCTAACTACTTCCATCACTTCCTGTGTGCGCTTCCTGCCTTAAGTGACAAGTAGCATCGTGGCTTCAGTAGTGTGAACTGCCACAAGTCAGTCTGCACCCTGGGTGCCCAGGAGCTAGTATCCTTAGAGCTTTCTATCGCTTACCTGATTTCTTGTCTTCACCTGTCTGACCCTCCTCCCCCATGTCTAACTTAAATTTTAAAAATCAAAAAAAAAAAAAAACAAAAAACAACAAAAAACAGCAACAAAAAAAGCTTTCTTTACAGTCAACTTAAGCTTAACATGGACTCAGGTTCCCCAGCAGCCTTAATTTGTTTCCTTACCATCTGTTCCTCCCTCTTGCAGCCCTTCTAAGTATCTCCGAGCTATCTATCCACTAGTGTCACGTTTGTCGGATCACCTCAGTTTTCCATTTAATCACAAATTGACCTCATAGCTTGAGGTTTCCTGTGTCCTGTTCTGTGGACCACCTGTACTCCTTTTGCTTCCCCTCCCCTTGCATAATGACTATTAAATTTTTTGGCTTTGAGTTGGCTGGAAAAAAAAAAAATTAAAAAAAAAAAAACCTTAGAAAGTGGATCTGTAGATTAAGTGAGCAAAAGACAACAGATAATTTGAGCAAGCAAAATTAACCTATGTGCTGGGGGAACGTGTCTAAATCTTCCTCTCCTAGATCCGCGTGGTTAGGGCTTGGGGAATGTGTGTCAGAGCTGCAGGGAATGCCAAAGTTGAGGAAGGCTGTAGGGTTGAGAGCACGAAGCAGAAATGAGGAAGCCAAAGAAGGAAGTCCTAATACATCGCCAGATCTAGGAGGGTGGGGAAGCAGACAGAAGGAAAAATGGGAAGCAGGGCTGGGAAGCCCAGGTTGGTGGGAATGAATTGAGCAGGATGTCCTGGGCAGTGAAGAAGGGGCCTTTTTGGTATAGGTGAGGGCCAGCTGCATAGAAGGACCTGAGGTTGGAATGGACAGCCAAGAAAACAGGAGAATCGAGGCCCCGCAGCACAGGAGGGGGACCCTTTAGATGGGAACCAGCGTTGATGTTATCAGGGTGAACTTGGGTTGATCGCTGTTGGCAGTATTAATTGGTAGAACCTTTTCAGAAAACAGCTTGCCAGATGACAGGGTGTCCATTCCAATCTCATGTTAGTGAAAAATTAGGAATGACATAAATGCCAAAACAATAGGACGATTACGTGAAGGTATTCATGGACTGTATGCAGCTGCTTAAAAATGATAATCAAGAGTTATGTAGCAACGTGGAAATATATTTACGGAATATTAAGTGGAAAAAGCAGGACACAGAATTATATTTATACTACAATTATAACTGATTAAAAATGTATGCTTATAGTCAAAAGCTGTTGTGTTGTTGTTGTCGTAGGCTAATAGTTGAGCATTATTTTCTTAAATTCTTTGAATGTTCTTTATAGTAGTGTTACTAAAAAGTTTATAATCACGTTTCCATTGTGAACATAATTTGAACACATCATCAGACACTTGGAAAATACAGAAAAGTGGAGGAAAAAAAAATCCATATTCCAACCTTCCAAAGACAGATACACACTCTTCAACATCTTGTTTATTCTTGTTTCTGTGCACAGGGTTATGATTATAACTGTGTCAAAACGTGTATTCAGAATAGCTGTTATGTTACCTTTGTGGAATTATGGTTAAACACTTTCATCTTAATGTTTTCAAATGTTCCTTATGATAGTGTTCTTATAACAAAGTTTATTATGTTTGTTTCCATTACAAGCATAATACATACCCAGAGGAAAATTTGGAAAATATAGTAAATTAGAAAAGAGGAAAAAGTCACCCATATTCCCAACACCCAACAACTACTGTTAACATCTTGATCTATTTCCTCCATCTTGTTTTAGTGCACAAGCTTGTGATTATAACAGTGTTAAATATGTATGCATAAAGTCTAAAATGAAAAAAATACTGAAAATAATTAAAATAGTGTTGTCATTGTGGGATTATGGTTAAATATTTTGTCTCAAATTCCTTGAATGACCTTTGGTGTTTTGGTATTAAATCTTGTGTATGTATTTCTCCATTACAAATATAATACATACTCATAGCAAACTTTGGAAAATTCAGTAAAACTAGAAGAAAAGTAATTCACCCATATTCCCAACACCCAGCAACAGTTGCTGTTAACATCTCGGTCTGTGCACCAGTCTATGATAATTAGGGTGTTAATGATAGGTATACATAGAGTCAAAGATGGGAAGAAATATGGAAAACAATTAAATAGTTGTGTGGTCGTTGTGGGATTATGGTGAAATATTTTGTCCTGGTTTCCTCGAATGGTCTCTATCATAGTGTTTTGGTAATCCACCTTTATTACCTATATACCATTATAAACACTGTATGTGTTCATTATAGAAACTTTGAAGTTACAGAAATGTAGAAGAGAAACTCACCCATATTTTCACCATCCAAAGACTGTGGTTAACATCTTGATATATTTTCTTCATCTTGTTTCTGTGCACAGGTTTTTGGTTTGTTAATATGGTTGTGGTTGTTCTATCTATCTGTAATAGTGTCAACAATAAAAATAAAGTTAAAAATAAGATATTGGTCAGTCTCCTCTTTTGTCCATTTTACGTGTTTGGGGTTGGTAACTATAGTCTTTTGTTATGACCAGAAGTCCAAAAGCTCAGTGCCTCCTTAGGCCCTTAAGTTTGGCTTACAAATCTTACTCCATTTTTAAGTATTGCATATCTCAACAATTCCTTTTAAGAGTACATGATTATGCATTAAAAATTTTTTTTCTATGTTTTTATTTTATTTTTGAGAGCGAGAGAGAGAGAGAGCAGGGGAGGGACAGAGAGAGATGGAGACAGAATCTCAAGCAGGCTCCAGGCTCAGTTGTCAGCGCAGAGCCTGATGTGGGGCTTGAACTCACCGACCACAAGATCATGACCTGAGCTGAAGTCGGACGCCCAACTGACTGAGCCACCCAGGCATCCCTTTGAGTCCATATTTTTAACTGCACTTATATATATTCCAGTACGTTTTTTAACTTGATAACCACAACTATATTTCAGTTACTTGAGTTAGCATTTTTAATTTTTTTTTTTTTTTTTTTTTTTAAAATTTTTTTTTAACGTTTTTTTATTTTTGAGAGAGGCAGACTACAAGTGAGGGAGGGGCAGAGAGGGAGAGGGAGAGACAGAACTGGAAGCAGGCTCCGGGCTCTGAGCTGTCAGCACAGAGCCCGACGCGGGGCTCGAACTCACGGACCGAGAGATCATGACCTGAGCCGAAGTCGGATGCTTAACCGACTGAGCCACCCAGGGGCCCCAGCATTTTTAATTTTTAATCTCAAATAGGAGATTCTCTCAAACAAAAAACCCACAAACAAGAGTGATCCCTTAACATAAAAAGGTTAATATCATGGTTTAGAATCTCTTTAAAGTGTCTATTTCCAACTCTTCCTTGAGGTTAAAAGTTTTCAGGGGAGTCACTTCCCTTATTTTAACCTGACTTTACTACCCAAAACATCTCACGCATTTGGTAGGGTGTCATTCCCCAGTGAATTGGGAGTTTTTTGTTTTTTTGGTTTTGGTTTTTTTAATATAATTTATTGTCAAATTGGTTTCCGTACAACACCCAGTGCTCATCCCAACAAGTGCCCTCCTCCCTGCTCATCACCCACTTTCCCCTCTCCCCCAACTCCCATCAGCCCTCAGTTCTCAGTCCTTAGAAGTCTCTTACGGTTTGCCTCTCTCCTTCTCTGTAACTTTTTTTCCCCCTTCCCCTCCCCCATGGTCTTCTGTTAAGTTTCTCAAGATCTACATATGAGTGAAAACATACCGTATCGGCCTTTCTCTGCCTGACTTACTTCACTTAGCATAATACCCTCCGGTTCCATCCACGTTGCTGCAAATGGCCAGATTTCATTTTTTCTCATTGCCAGGTAGTATTCCATTATATATACAAACCACATCTTTATCCATTCATCAGTTGGTGGACATTTAGGCTCTTTCCATAATTTGGCTATTGTTGAAAGTGCTGCTGTAAACATTGGGGTACAAGTGCCCCTGTGCATCAGCACTCCTGTATCCCTTGGGTAAATTCCTAGCAGTGCTATTGCTGGGTCATAGGGTAGATCTATTTTTAATTTTTTGAGGAACCTTGTTAATTCCACCATGACCAGAGATTTTTGGCCAGGTTGCTGACTATATCACTGCTGGCTACAATGGTGGTGTGCATTATGCCCAATTTGGAATTGCTGTCCCTGACTCCACGACACAAAAATGGTTAAATACTTGACTCCTTCTAATCTGCAGGTCACATCATTGGATTCTACTGTTAGATATAAAAATACAGTTTTCATTTAATTCTAACTGTAGAATTTGACAGTGGCAGAATCCCTGGTGATTTCGTATTATTAGAAACTTTTATTTATATTAAAATGAAATCCCACTGAACTATGGTTATCTCTTGTGATGTCTAACCCCTTGGTCACAGCATTGATGGCCTTTCTATGTGAGGGGTCAGTGTAGTTCAGGGTGAGAGGGTCAGTTCTCTTTAAGATTGATTTCCTGAGGAGTATATTACAAAAGGGAGTAGAGGAAGGTAATTAAGTGAAGGTCATTTGGGCTTGCCTGACCAGCATTTACACTCTTTAGGAATCCCTCCGCTGCATGTCAGTTGTAGAAGTAACCACACCCAGGCGCCATGTTTATTCCATGAAATTTGACTCCCCCCACCCCCCACCCACACACACACACCTGGTCTCAGCTGATGGGTGCTCTTGGGCTCCCAGTGTGCAGTCAGACTCAGACTAAGGGCTACCTGAGTGGTCAGAGGTTGGGGCTGGGTGTGCTGATGGACAAACAGGTGTGGAATACGGCCATATAGCTGGAGGGAAACTTGGCTCATGGTGCCTCACCCACCCTAGTACCTTATGGATCCTGGCTGAACTGCCTACTTTTTGAGTTCCCTAAGAATCCCTGTATCTTTAACCTTCTTTACAAACCAAAAAATCCCTTCCCTTTTCTGGAGACTACTCTGTCTCATGTGAATGCCATAGTGTCCTCCCCTTTCCCCAACCAAAGGCTGACCCTGGTGTCTGTTGGGCTCCCAGAGCAGGATAATGCAGAAGTCATTCCAATGGTAGTGCTGATTGTTATTAGTTCCTGTACAGAGATAGCTGTCCTGGTAACTGTCCTTCTTGAGGAGTCATTGATTGTCTGGGCTACCCCATATCCTTCCAATCTATTCCTTATTTGCTTTACTTGGCCAGCGTTAGTTATTTGCAACCCAAAAGAGCCCTAACTGAAATAGAAGTTGATACCAGAGCATGGATTGGAGATAATAAACCTGAGGGAAATGTAGGATACTTTGAATTTGATGTTAGGCCTTGGGATGGGAAACTCGAGGATCAAGGCATATGGCAGTAAAATACCTAATTATTGCCTGTGGTTGGCCTTCTGGAGTCATCTGCTTCCTGGGGTGAAGGGCTTGATAGTTGTTGTCATAGACAAATTCAGAAACCATGAAAAATGTCAAGGGACACCTGGGTGGCTCAGTCGGTTAAGCACCCGACTCTTGATTTTGGCTCAGGTTATGATCTCATGGTTCGTGAGTTCGAGCCCCACCTTGAGCTCTGTGCTGACAGTGTGGACCCTGCTTGGGATTCTCTCTCTCTCTGCCCCTCTCCCGCTCACATGCTCTCTCTGTCTCTCAAAACAATTTTTTTTTTTTTTTAATGTCAAGAACAGAAGTATAGGAGGGTTTCTACAAACACCTTGATCCTGCAGGTCACTGACTTATTCAGCTACATTGATAGCCTTGCTGTATTTGTAACATGGAAAGTTTGGGTGGCCCTAGGGAAACAGGATCCTGGCGATCGGAAGGACGATGTGTGGGAGACTTGGAAAGATTGAGACAGCTGAAGCTCCGACCACTTGGAAACACTCCTCATTTCACCACTTCCCTCCCACACAAGAGAGAGTTGAGGGGGCACCTGTGGGAGGGGCAGCAGTTGAGATGCTCTGTGATCTCCATGGTGATGGGAGGAACCCAAGTGTTGACAAAGGAAGGAGCCACTTCTCATAGGAGGCCTGGCTGCTGTAATGAGATCCCAGGGGGAGTTCCAACACAGAAACTTGGGTGTGATGCCCCAAAAGTGACTTATATAAGAAAATAAGCCAAAGTACAGGCTCATAAGAAGAAGAGGTGGACTAGGGCCACCGTACTGGAGTCACAACCTCCTTGAGTCAATTTATAGACACTTAAGGGAGAGTCCCAGGACCTTTGAGGAAGGACTCTGCTATGTATGACACTTACGCCTTACCCCTAGCCTCCTGTAAAGGGACCTGCAGCCATTTACACAGACAATCCATTTGTTGACAAAGAAATAAATCTTCCAAGGACTAGTGGACATTGTACCTGAACAAACTAATTCCTGGGGATCAGAACATTGCCACATGAAGAGCAACTGAGATATAACAAGTTGGGGCACCTGAGTGGCTTGGTTGAGTGTCAGACTCTCGATTTTGGGTCAGGTCATGATCCTGGGGTCACGGGATCGAGCCCTGCATCAGGCTCTGCACTACATGGGACCTGCTTGAGATTCTCTCTCACCCCCTCTGCCCCCCTCCTCCCCCACGCTCTCTCTCTCTTAAGAAAAAAAAAGACATAACTATAACACGCTGTCTGTGGGCAAACAGGTTACTGAGAACTGGGCTCTGCACTTCTTAGATGCACCTTCCAGATCCTTCCTTTGATTTAAGTCACTCCCCGCCCTGGGAAGGCATGAGTGAGAGAGCGGCCAGGACCGGTTCTGTATCTACCCCACACCAGCCAGACATCTGGAGGCAGGAGGATCACGTGGAGCCCCTTTCATCATGGAGAGGGCAATGTTTTATCCTCAATGGAAGAGAAACTCGTTCTGGATTTAGATTTTTCTTTCGCTGCCTACCGGCCTCTTCTCAGTGTCAGTGGGCTTGCTGCCCCACTTCTGTACCATATATAGTAGTAATGAATCCCAATAATGCTGCATAACAACCAACCGTGAAAACCTCAATAAATCACACAATAAGTGTCTGTAGGATCGGTTTGGGATGGGCTAGGAGGCTCTGCCATCTCCCCTTGGCCTGCTGTCTTCCCTGGCTGTCAGCTGGTGCATGCTAGGTATAGCAGGGGGTGTGAGGCTCTTAGTACGTGCCTCATCCTCCTGAGACTCGTGGGACACCTCCTGATGGTGACAGAAGAATTCAAAATAATCATCTTTAAGAAGCTCAGTGAGTTAGAGACACCTGGCTGGCTCAGTCAGAGGAGCATGTGACTCTTGACCTCAGGGCCGTGAGTTCAAGCCCCACACTGGCGGAGGGAGAGTTACATTAAAAATAAATAACTTTGGGGGCGCCTGGGTGGCTCAGTCGGTTAGGCGTCCGACTGTGGCTCAGGTCATGATTTGACAGTTTGTGAGTTCAAGCCCTGTGTTGGGCTCTGTGCTGACGGCTCAGAGCCTGGAGCCTGCTTCGGATTCTGTGTCTCCCTCTCTCTCTCTGCCCCTCGCCTGCTTGCACTCTGTCTCTCTCTCTCTCTCTCTCTCTGTCTCTCTGTCTCTGTCTCTCTCAAAAATAAACATTAAAAAATTTTTTTAATAAATAAATAAATAACTTTTAAAAAGGCCTAGTGAGAACAGAACACAGATAAACATGTCAATGAGATCAGGAAGACAATACATGAACAAGCAGAACATCAGCAGACATAAAAACAAACAAAACACCCAAACACTGGATCTGAAGAATACAATAACTACTGAGAAATTTGTGAGTGGAGTTCAAAAGCAGGCCTAATCAAACAGAAGAAAAAAAATCAATGAACTTGACACAAAGTCCTTCAAAATGATCTAGTCAAAACAAAAAGAATGAGAAAGAGTGAAGGAAGCCTAAAAAACTTATAGGACTACATAAAATGAACAAATATGCACATTACGGGGAGTCCTAGGAGGGGGAGGGGAGAAGAGGGGAGGGGGAAGGGAAGGGAGGGGAGAAAGAAGCAGAAAGCCATTTTAATGAAGTAACGCCTGAAATTCCCCCAATTCTGGGAAAGCACATAAACATCCAGATTCATGAAGCCCGTAGAATTCCAAATAGGTTGAATTTTAAAAGACACTAAGACAAAAAAATTACCAAGTTGTCCAAAGCTAAAGAAAAAGAGGATTTTGAAAGTAGCAAAACTTGTCTCAGACTAGATAGCCCTGATAAGACTGTCAGCAGATTTCTCTGCGGAAACCTTGCAGGCCAGAAAAGAATGCGGCGACAGATTCAAAGTGCTGAAAGGGAAAAACTGCCAGTCAAGAATACTATCCATGCCAAAGCTGTCCTTTAGAAATGAAGGGAAATAAAGGCTTTCCCAGAGTAAAGATGAGGGAGTTCATTACCATTAGATCTGCCTTACAAGAAATGCCCAAAGAGGGGCACCTGGGTGGCTGTCAGTTAAGCATCTGACTTTGGCTCAGGTCACAGTCTCACAGTTGGTGGGTTCAAGCCCCGCGTTGGGCTCTGTGCTGACAGCTCAGAGCCTGGAGCCTGCTTCAGATCCTGTGTCTCCCTCTCTCTCTTTGTCCCCTCCCCCACTCGTGCTCTGTCTTCTTCTCAAAAATAAACATTAAAAATTAAAAAAAAAATAAATTAAAAAAACCAAGAAATTTCAAAGAGAGTTCTTCAGGCTGAAATGAAAAAAAAACAAAAAACAAAAAACACTAATCAGCAGCCTGAAAACCTATGAATATAAAATACACTAGTACAGATAAGTATATAGTTAAACACAAAATACTCAAATACTGTTATGGTTGTGCATAAATCACTTTCAATTCTTGTATAAAAATTAAAAGACAAAATCATTAAAAATAATTATAATGACAATAACTTATGAATACACCATATAAAAAGATGTAAATGGTATCATCAATCACAAAATGCCTAGGGGAGGGAGTGAGAGCAGAGTTTTTCTGTGCAATCAAAATTAAGTTGTTATCAGCTTAAAGTAGATGGTTAAAAATATAAGATGCTTTCTAAGTCTTATGATAAACATAAAATTTAAAGAAAATAGCAGATACACAAAATATAAAGAAACATACCACTACATGAAATTATCAAATGACAAAGGAAAACAGCAAAAGACAAAGAAAAGAACAAAGGAACTATTTTTTAAAAGTCTGGAAACAGGGGCGCCTGGGTGGCGCAGTCGGTTGAGCGTCCGACTTCAGCCAGGTCACGATCTCGCGGTCCGTGAGTTCGAGCCCCGCGTCGGGCTCTGGGTTGATGGCTCGGAGCCTGGAGCCTATTTCCGATTCTGTGTCTCCCTCTCTCTCTCTGCCCCTCCCCCGTTCATGCTCTGTCTCTCTCTGTCCCAAAAATAAATAAAAACAAGTTGAAAAAAAAAAATTAAAAAAAAAAAAAGTCTGGAAACAGTTAACAAAAGGGCAATAATACATTCTAACCTATCAATAGGTGCTTTATGTATAAATGGATTAAATCCCCAATCAAAAGATATAGAATATCTGAATGGGTAAAAAAACAAAAACAAAAGCAAAACAAACTAAAAAAACCAAAAAACAAAAACATGATCCACATATATGCTGCCTACAAGAGACATACTTTAGGTTTAAGGAGACACATAGGCTGAAATTGAAGGGTTAGAAAATGATACTTCATGTAAATGGAACGTTGGCCAAAAGAGAATAGCAGTGGCTATTCCTATATCAGACAAAGTAGACCTCAGGCCAAAAACTGTTACAAGAGGGGCACCTGGGTGGCTCAGTCTACATGACCAACTCTTGGTTTCAGCTCAGGTCATGATCTCATGGTTCTTGAGTTCAAGCCCCGCATTAGGCTCTGCACTGACAGCATGGAGCCTACTTGGTTGAGATTCTTTCTCTCCCTCCCTCTCTGCCTCACCCCCACTCATTCTCTCTCTCTCTCTCTCAAAATAAATAAACAAACAAGCAAACAAACTGTTACAAGAGACCAAAATAGTCATTATACAATGGTAATGGGATTAATTCACCAAGCAAATATAATAATTATATATGTACCTAACATCAGAGTCTCTAAATACACAGAACAAGTATTAACAGAAATGAAAGAAGAAAGAGACAGCAATATACAATAAAAGTAGGGTGCTTTAGTTCCTCATTTTCAACAGTGGATAGATCCGACAGAAAATAAAGAAACAGCAGATTGGATCAACGCTATCCAAATGGACCTACAGACATGCAGAACACTTCATCCAGTGGTAGTAGAATATACCTTTTTCTCAAGTGCACACAAAACATCTTCTCAGATACTTCATATGTTAGACCACAAAAGAAGGCTTAACTAATTTAGGAAGATGGGAGCCACCATATCTTTTCCAAACACAAAACAAAAGAAAAGATGAATGAAACAAAGAGCTGGTTTTTAAAAAATATAAACAAAATTGGCAAAACTTTAGCTAGACTAAGGGGAAAAAAAGAAAAGTCTCAAGTAAATAAAACTGTAAATGAAAGAGGACACATTATAACTGACCACAGAATTACAAAACAAAATTATGACCCCACTGTGAACAATTACACACTACTAAGTTGGACAGCCTAGACAAAAGTGATACGTTTTCAGAAGCGCACAACCTACCAAGACTGTATCATGAAGAAATAGAAAATCTGAACAGGCCAATAATGAATAAGGAGATTAAATCAGTAACCAAAAACCTCCCAACAAAGAAAAGTCCAGAACCAGATAGCTTCACTGGTGATTCTACTAAACATTTAAAGAACAATTAACACTGGGGTGCCTGGGTGGCCAGTCAGTTAAGCGTCTGATCATGATCTCACAGATCTCGCATGATCAGCTCAGATCGTGATCTCACAGTTTGTGGGTTCGATCCCCACATCAGGCTCTGTGCTGACAGCTCAGAGCCTGGAGTCTGCTCTAGATTCTGTGTCTCCCTTTCTCTCTACCCCTCCTCCACTCACACTTTCCCTCCCTCCCTCTCCCTCTCTCTCTCTCTCAAAAATAAATTTAAAAACCTTTAAAAATTTTTTTCACGTATCTCAGTGGACAGACTTAGGGAATGACCTTGAACTAATCTAAATCCCTCACTGGTACCCACACTCCTGGAACAAGGTAGATTCCAGACTTATCTTAAGGTCACAACATGAAAGCCCATGGGAGAGACTTAATTCAGAAAACTTCTCCCCTACAAAGACTAAAAGCAGGTGCTGAGTCAGACCTTGGGGGGAAAGACAGTCCCTGGCTGGTGAGGCTCAGAAGGGACCGCCCTCCCTCTCCTCAAGGCTAGGGTGCTAATCTGGGGCCACCCAGTGGCAGCAGAATCGGGATCCTGATCAGTTTGGGGTGGGGACGAGGATCTCCTGGCTGGACCTCTGCGTGAAGGGCAGCGGAGGCACCCAGCCAGCAGAGCACAGAAGCGCCTCGGGGTCCTGGGGCTCAAGTGTGCTGTCTGGGAGCCCCTGAGATGGGTGTGGGAGGTATGGAGTTGGGCAGAGGACCAGAGAGTCATCCCGACCACCGCTGGCACTTTCCAGGCCATTTCCTAGCTGACAGCCACTCTGAATTGTGTGGCTGCCTCCTGCCACCTGCAGGAGAGAAAACTGGAGGGGACACAGAACACGGGACCTCACAGAGGAGATGGCTGGGGACACCCTCCATACTAGTGACACGTGGGCTGGGGGAGAGCAAGGACACATCTGGTGGTGTTCAACACACTGGGAAGTCAGTTAGGAGTCAGGGGGCAAGTTATGGACTCGGCCGGCAGGGGCATAGGAAAAGGGTTTTAGGGGAGAGTCCTGAGGGATGTTTGCGGGAGTGGGGGTAGGGGTGGGGGTGCGGGCTGAAGTCGGGTGAAGTGGGGGTGGGGGTTGTTGACTGGAGCCGCTGTGGAGGGCGCTTGTGAAGTTCCAGGAGGAGAAGGGCACCCGCAAACCAGCCCTGGAGCCTCCAGTGAGTGTGCATGCCGAGCCCTGCCGGGAGTGGGGCCTGGGAGAGAGCCCAGTGTGTGCAGCCGCGGGGGGAGAGGGGGTGCGGGGTAAGAGTCAGTGTGGGCCCTGGTGTCGGTGAGACCAGAGGGCATCCACGCTGCGGAGCCCAGGCCAAGACCTAGGGGTCGCCTCCACGTTCGAGCAGCCCTGCTCTGAACACATCGGAACTGGTCAGCGCCTCCAGCTCCCGTAATTTCTGTGGCCACCCGCAGGAGAAAAGTCTGGAAGGGACAGAGAAGGATGGGCCAGCGGGCAAGAGGGGACCACCCAGGCCCCCTCCAGGACAGTCCTGCAGACCTGGGCGGGGGTGGGGAGGGCTTCCAGAGGCAGGATGGTAGGGCCTTGTTCTAAGGCAGTCTGATGGAGGAGACAG
>NW_026058463.1:0-26379 GCF_023721935.1 Panthera uncia
AAGGAAAGGAAAGGAAAGGAAAGGAAAGGAAAGGAAAGGAAAGGAAAAGAAAAATATCTTCCTACACACAGCTTCATATACTATGGGAGATAGGGTAAAATAGCAATAAGGGAAATACTCGACACTGAAATCAGGACAGGATCACTAAGAAAATCTTCAGAAATGCTAGTAAAAAAAATGGAGAACTGAGGAGGGTCAGGTGGGTTTAGGAATAGGGAAAATGTAACATAGCACAGGCTTCTCAAAGTTTTATGTACAGGGAAATCACATGAAAGTCCTAATAAAAAGCAAATTCTTATTTAGTAGTTTGGGGTGGGGTCTGAGAGTCACATTATTTAAAAAAAATTATAAAACTTTTAGGATAAAACATAACAAAAAATCATTATGATCTAGAGTTAAGAAGGGAGTTCACGGATATGACACCAAAGGCATATCCAAAAAATTAAAAGTTGATAAATCAGACTTTGTCAAAATTAAAGTGCTCTTTGAAAGACATTGTTAGAGATTAAAAAGACAAGCCATAGACAAGGAAAAAATATTGGCAAATCACTTTCCAAAAACTACCTCTAACCAAAATATATAAAGAACTCTAAAAACTCAAAAGAAAACAACCCAATTTTAAAATGGGCAAATGACTTGAACAGACACTTCATCAAAGAGGATATATGGATGACAAGCCCATGAAGAGATGTTAACATCACTGGCCATTATGGAAATACAAATTAAAATTATGATGAGATGCCAATGCGCACCTATTAGAATGGCCAAAATTAAAAATACTGAGAATATCAAGTCCTGGCAAGGATGCTGAACAACTGGAGTTCTCACACATTGTTACGGAAATGCTAAATGACACAAACCCTTCCAGAAAACAGTTTCTCAGTGTTTAACTTTACAGTTATACATACACTTACCTTACAACCCCCTATTCCCCAGAATTAGGTATTTATGAGAGAGAAATTAAAACTTCAGTTCACACAAAAACCTGTTCCAGAATGTTTACAGCAGCTCTATTCATAATCACTAACAACTGGAAACAACCCCAAAGTCCTTCAACAGCTGAATGAATAAACAAGCAAACTACTGATTCATGCAACAACATGGATGAATTTCAAAGGCATTATGTAAAATAAGCCAGTCTCAGAGAAGCCAGTCTCAAAAGATTATATATTCTGATTCCATTTATATGACATTCTTGAAAACACTCCACTTATAGTGATGGAGAACAATCAGTGTTTACCACGGGCTAGTAGAAGGATTTGCAACAGTTTTTGGAGTGATGAAATTTTTCCATACCCTGATTGTTGTTGTGGTTACACGAATTACACGTGTTACAATTCACAGAACTGTACACTAGCATTTAAGTTCACTATGTGTTAATTTTTTTAAATAAAATAATGTTAATTCTATTAATCTAGGTCATAGAAAAATAAAGAGAGCCCTTCCAATTCATTTTATGAATCCTGTAAAACTTTTACTTCAAAACCTGGTAAAGATAGCACCAAAAAAGGGAAACTTTCTTCTCAATATAAATGCACAATTTCCAAATAAAATTATCAAAAAGAACCCAAATTTTTAGAAAATGAATTAGCCACTATGTCCACGAAGGGTTTATTTCAAGAATGCAAGGGCAGATCATTATCAGGGAATGCAGGTCAACAGAATTAACTGTACTGATTAGTAAAGGAGAAAAAACAGATAGTCATATGCTGAAAATTGATTTCCTAAAATTCAAATGTCATTCTTATTAAGAATTTCAAGCAAAGGGCATCTGAGTGGCTTAGTTGATTAAGCCTCCAAATTGGGCTCAGATTATGATCTCACAGTTCATGAGTTCCAGTCCTGCATCGGGCTCTGTGCTGACAGCTCAGAGCCTGGAGCCTGCTTCTAATTCTGTGCCTCCCTCTCTCTCTGCCCCTCCCCCACTTGTGCTCTTTTTCTCAAAAATAAATAAACATTAAAACAAAAAAAAAAAGAATTTCAAGCAAATTGGGAATAAAGGACACCATTTAAAACTAACAAAGACTGGGGTGCCTGGGTGGCACAGTCGGTTAAGCAGCCAACTTCAGCACTGGTCATGATCTCACAGTCTGTGGATTTGAGCCCCACGTCGGGGTCTGTGCTGACAGCTCAGAGCCTGGAACCTGTTTTGGATTCTGTGTCTCCCTCTGTCTCTGCCCCTCCCCACTTGTGCTCTGTCTCTGTCTCTTTCAAAAATAAATAAACAAAAAAAAATTTAAAAAGTAACAAAGACTGGGGCGCCTGGGTGGCGCAGTCGGTTAAGCGTCCGGCTTCAGCCAGGTCACGATCTCACGGTCCGTGAGTTCGAGCCCCGCGTCAGGCTCTGGGCTGATGGCTCGGAGCCTGGAGCCTGTTTCCGATTCTGTGTCTCCCTCTCTCTCTGCCCCTCCCCCGTTCATGCTCTGTCTCTCTCTGTCCCAAAAATAAAAAAAAAATAAAAAAAAAAATAAAAAAAAGTAACAAAGACTAATATTAAAACCAACAGAAAATGGTATCATAGATTATATATATACATATATATATATAATATATTAAATACATATTATAGGTTATACATACACATGCATACAGGCACACAAAAACACACGTGTACACATACACACATGATAAACACATAAATTAAGGAGTTTTTTTGTAATTGGGTAAAATTATCTTAAAATTTCTACAGAAGAAATAAATATCAAAAAATAATCAAGTTTTTATTTATTTTTTATTTTAAAAAATTTTTTAATGTTTATTTTTGAGAGAGAGAAAGACAGAGTGCAAGGGGGGGAGGGGCAGAGAGAGAGGGAGGCACAGAATTGGAAGCAGGCTCCAGGCTCTGAGCTGTCAGCACAGAGCCCGACTTGGGGCTCTAACCCATGAACTGTGAGATGATGACCTAAGCTGATGTCAGACGCTTGAACAACTGAGCCACCTAGAAGCCTCTCAAGTTTTTACAGTGGAAGAATGGCTCAGGGACATTTGCCCTACCTGGCATTAGATGATTCTATGGAGCCAACTGTGAGTAAGTCTATCTGTATTGGCCTAGGAATAGACAAAAGATCATTGGTATGGAATAGAGAAATAAAATTGATGCCAACGTATTTGAGAACTTAATGGCACAGATATACTATTTTAATTCAATGAAAAAGAAGACTGTTCTTAAAATACAAGTTTTATTAAGAACTTACAGATGAAAAATAAAACGAGTACAGTTTATAAGAAAAAATAGCTATTTACATGCTATACAATCTAGGTAAAGGAAACCCTTTTAACCAAGATTAGACATTAAGAAACTATAAATATAAAAACAAAGAAGCCTATTTGACTCCATTTTTTTCAAATGTGTAGGAAAACAGCAAAACATCTATTAAATAAACAACCAATGTAAAAAAAAAAACATGCAATGGAGGAAACAAAGTGTTGATATCTATAATATATTTATTGTCTTCCAAGCTTACAATATAGAAAAACAACCCAATAGAAATATGGGCAAGATGGGAAGCATAGGCAATTCAGAGAAAAGCAAACCCAAGAAATATATTACAATAAACTAGCAGTCCAGAAAATTCAAATTAAAATAACAAGAAGATACTAGACAGGCAAAAATGAAAAAGTCCAATAATGCATATTGCTGCCAGTGATATGGCGGGAAAGGACATCCCCACATGGCTGGTGAGAATGTGAATGAAATATTAAAGCCTTTGGGGAAAACAACCTGGCAATATCTATATTTAAATTAAGAATGCTTAATTTCAACAAATTTCAACAGAGCCAAGTCACTTCTAGGCATCTATTCTATGTGAATGAAAGTACTACTATCTGAGGGTACTCAGGAAATATGAGGAAAGATGAGCAAGAGTGTTTTGTTGCCACACTGCCAAAATAGGAAACAAAGTGAATGTCTATCCACAGGGGAAGGACTGGATAGCTTTCATCCATCCATATCACAAAACTACTGTATAACGATAAAGAAGAAATATCTGGTGACTTATAAAGCAAAATGCAGAAAAGTGTATACAATATAATACTTTTAAAAGAAAGAAAAATATTGACCAAAGACTGTGTTATACTTATGTATGGTTATATAAGCATATGTATGAGTATGTGTATAGCATATATTTCTCTATAATCATATAATCATAGAGACACACAGGAGGACACGTACAAGGTTGTTGGCTTGGGCTCTCAAGGGATGTAGGGAGTGATGAGTAAATCACTGAAGGTAGGGGGAGAATAGAGGGAGACGGAAGCCAAGCCAAGGGAGAGAGAGAGACAGAGCAAGAGAGACAGAGAGAGGAGGGGAGAGCAAGAGAAAGAAAGAAAGAAAGAAAGAAAGAAAGAAAGAAAGAAAGAAAGAAAGGAAGGAAGGAAGGAAGGAAGAGAAAAAGAAAGAGAAAGAAAAGGCTTCAAAAAAACACCACCAGTATATATGATAATGTCACATTTACGCATCTCTGTAAAATATTTTATGTATATGAGTAGTAATAAAAATTCAATTAAAGAAAAAAAAAGCAAGCAAGCAGAAGAGGAACCAGATGCATTTAACAGAGGAAACAAGCACATTACCAAGGAGGGATATTCCAAAATTTCTATCCTAAATTTGTTGTTTGAAACTTGGATCCCATCCGCCCAAACACAAATACATACAGATTTCCACGTAATTCTTTTTTACCCCATAATATTTAGACCATAGAGTACAATGAGTTCTGTAGAACCTATTCAACAGGAAATTTGAGTTCCATCTAGGAAAGCCAAGGCCACCTTCTCAAGCTGTAGCAGTGACAGTGGTCACAGGTAGGCCCATTCCATAACCTCCCTACCACCAAAGAAACCAGAAGTGAGAGCAGGGCCTGGTGTTCCACACAGCTCCAGGGAAAACCATTCACACTGTATTCGATATGAGTGCTGCCTCTTGCAATCGTGCAGTGTCGTGGTCCCAGTCAGGACGTCCAGTTCCAAACTACTGAGAGGAATTCCTATGACCAGAAGCAGGGATTCCCACACATGGTGGGGGAGCGGGCTGAGGAATGAGAGGTCAGAACTGGGACAGAGGACTAGGGCAGCAGAGTGAGATGAGATGGAGTAGGTGTAGGGGAGAAAGAAGGCTGGACAAGCATGTAAGAATCATGACTGACCGGTTTTATAAATTGACAACTATATCCAGGGAGCCTGGGTGTTTCAGTTGGTTAAGTGTTGAGTCTTGACTTTGGCTCAACTCATGATCTTGTGGCTTGTGAGATTGAACCAAGCATCAAGTTCTGCACTGACAGCACAGAGCCTGCTTGGGATTCTCTCTCTCCCTCTCTCTGCCCCTCCCCAACTCACACGTGCTTGCACTTGCTCTCTCTCAAAAAAAAATTTTTTTCAAAAAAAATCAACAACTATATTCCTCTAACATAGCACCTGATGAAAACATGAAATTTAAATATCATCATGTGGCAATAGTACAGACCTATATGTTCACTCAACGTTCACTTCTCACATTCCAAATACTAACATTTAATCAGACAGGTAAATGATGAGGATGTGAAAACAAGCAAAAAAAATTTTACAGATACAGAGCACAAGTTGGGGGAGAGAGAGAGAGACAGAGAGAGAGAGAGAGAGAGAGACAGGATCACAAGCAGGCTCTACACCCAGTGCAGAGCCTGATGCGGGGCTCGATCTCAAGACTGTGAAATCATGGACCTGAGCCAAAATCTAGAGTCAGATGCTTAACCAGCCCAGGCACCCTGAAGTGAATATTTTTAAAAGTTGGCTGTTGATTTTTAGTCTCTATTGTGACCTACATTAAAGTATTAACAGTCATTTTTAGAAGTCACTTTTATATTTTAGTAACTTATTGGATGCTTTAGGCATCTAATCAGGTCCAAATATTTTCCTCTTGCAAATGGAACCATAGTCTATAATTACAGCTTACCACAAGCCACCCAATTATCCAATGCTTATTCAATTGTGTTGTAAAAAAGCAAGATGCAATGTCTGTGGTCTGATACACACCCTCATCCACAAAGCCTGAAAGCCTCCAAATATAGTTGGGAGCCAGGACTACACCAGAACTTTTTTTTTTTAATTTTAAAAACACATACATCCACCTTCCACTGTACATCTCTTCTCACTCTTCCTTCTCTAATGTGAACTCTTTCACACGGACACAGTGTCATATAATAAAACCCTGACTTAAGGGGCTTTCAAGAGTACTCATACTCAACATAGTTTCCACAGTGAATCCTCTCCTGGAATTTAATTGCTAAGCTCTGTCTAAGCCCACAGCTGACATACATAACAAGCCCAGACTCTCATCAGTGCAGAACATCCTGTGGCCTAAGCAAGCGGTCATGTCACCTTCAGTGAAACCGAGACCGTCAGGCAGAACTCCTCTCGTATCAAGGGGTTTAGAGATAGGCTCATGATTCTATGTTGACAGCAAGGCTTGCACATCAGCCAAGAGTCTGACCTAAAAGAAGGAGAACTCAAGTATGAGCCAAGAGTTATTTACAGCCTTCTAGCACTCTTAAGGCAGCCTGGCAAAGACAGCTAGTAGAGTAATAGACATTTTCACTTGTTTCTGATTCTGTCCAACCAGCAGATGAGTCACATAGCTACAGCCAAGATTACCTGATCATATTTCCCCCTTGACACAAGTTAATCAGGACAGTGACAGCAGAAAGGGCCAAGAGAGAGAGTGAGTCAAATATCCAATTGCCAACCATGGTAAGGAGCATAATGAACGAGTAGAGTTGATGGTTGAGTCAGCCCCTCCTGAGTCGATAGAGAAAAACCAGCGGTTTGTATTAACAACTTCCTTTTTTAAAGCTAGTAAGGATTATCTGGTTCAACAGTCAAAAAGAAAAATTTGGCTCACTTCCATCTAAAACTCTATCAGTACAACCAATTGATTTGGAAATCAAAATGGAAATGTCTTGGCCAGTATGTTGGTTGAAAGTTTATTATTGTGGATTCTGAGGCAGAAGGGAACAAATTTCACAAATGTTAGCCTACTATACACTGTCAAAGATCATCAGCTTTAATTCCTCTAAGAAACTTCCTCCACCCTATGCCCTGCCTCTTCCTAGCCAATTGCCATTATTAAAGCCTTCTTGAAAAACTGCTTATTTTGAAAATTGTCATTTCTCTGATTTAAGCTGATATTATTTAGACTTCAAATTCTGAAAGGTAGTGCCAACACTTAGCCCCTACCAAGAAAACAATTAAAAATTTAAAAATGCCCTGGTCCCCAGAGAAGCATAAGTTATACATTTCAAGCAACTATATAATACTGTCTTATTTGGGAAATTATCAAGTGTTGCTTCATAAATGTATTTAGGAACCACAAGGGTTTTTCAGTTGGTCAGGACATTTTCCTATTTAAACATTGATTTAGAAACCTTGCCAAGTAAACCAGGAAATCAAGAGAGCAAAATTATGCAGCACATAAAGAAAGCAGCTGCATTTCTCCAATCCTAGTAATTTAACCAGTCGTTTCTTTAAACAAAAATGAAGAGGGGGGAAAAAAAGAGAAGCAAATCTGGCAGCACTAATCTCATTTCATTACACTGGCAAACCAAAATATCAGTCATCAAACATATTTGATGGAAAACATTTGTCCATTGTGTTGATGTTCTTAAAAAGTGAAACGTACAATATAGTATAGGAATTTAATATCAAATTACATTTGAAGGGCCATTTCAGTAATTAAGTGAGAAAATTATTTCTAGCAGATGCCTTTCAGTTTAAAAGCATACCCCAGGCAAAATTCCCCAGCATCAAGAAAGATCAAGAGTGCTAAGAGATTCAGAAATCACACACACACACACACACACACACACACACACACACACACACACAAAGGTCAGGACAGAGAATGTGCGAATGTGCACCATGAGCAATGAAATACAATATATATGAAGACACACATTACAAGACACAGATAAAGCAAGCAGGTTAAGTCTTCATCTAACTTGGCATACAATAACAAAAATAATGAGAGGGAGGAGGGGGGAGGAGGAGGAAGAAGAGGAGGAAGAGGAGGAGGAGGAGAGAGAGATTTGCCTAAAGATTTATTGTATGACTTTCATGCTGCTATGAGGTTAGGTACTGGTCCTATGTTTAAGATTTCAAATTACATAGATGAAATCTTCTGTGGATATTTACTTAGTCTCCTATTTAAGCCCAAATAGGAACTAGCTAAAACCTGGGCAGAAAGTGTGCTTAGAATCATCATACTCCTTCCAATTCATATTATCCCTTCTTCCAAGTTTTTGCAGATGGCAGAGAAATGCACACAAATAATGGTCAAATGGTTTGGCTCTTTAAAACTTTTTTTTGAACATCAGTGAACATGAGTGAGAATTTCTGAAATTACCTCTGTGTAAGTAGTTGCCTATTCTATCCACAACCTTACCAGGCTACATATATAGAGAATATTCAAGTCTTGAAGAATAAGCAGAAGATAAATATAATACTGATGGGTCTATAATTTAATGTAAATGATCTTTTAAAATGCTATAAAAATAAAATATTCTGGATTCTTTATTCATTTCTTTTGGTTCCAGGGATGTGCCATGATGGTTAGCTTTCATTTTAGAGACTATTTATTTATTTAATGTTTATTTATTTTTGAGAGAGAGACAGAGTGTGAGCAGGGGAGGGGCAGAGAGAGAGAGGGAGACACAGAATCTGAAATAGGCTCCAGGCTCTGAGCTGTCAGCACAGAGCCTGACACAGGGCTCGAACTCACAAGCCATGAGATCATGACCTAAGCCAAAGTCAGACACTTAACCAACTGAGCTACCCAGGCGCCCCTCATTTTGGAGACTATTTTAAAGAAAGGCAAAAGACCACATCGAGATAAATGGAAGGATCCTGGTCTGAGTTTTCTATGACTGCCATAACAGAGCACAACAACTTGGATAGCTTGACCAACAGAAATTTGTTTAAGCCTCTTCACAGCTCTGAAGGCAAAAAGTCTAAAATCAAGGTGACAATAAAATTAGCTTCTTCTGAGGGCCTCTCTTGACTTATAAATGGTCACCTTCTTTTAGTATCTTCACATGATATTCCCTCTGTGTGTCAGTGTCCTGATCTCCTTTTCTTACAAAGACACTAGTCATATTGGATTAGGGACCACCCATAGGACTTCATTAATTACTTTTTTAAAGGCCTTATCACTAAACACAGCCACATTTTAAGGTCCTGGGAGTTAGGATTTGTAAATTTAAAGGGACATATGAATTTTAAGAAACAACAATTTATTCTGTAACAATCCTCTTATTGAATACAGTTTTAGGAATGCAAGAAGAAATTTTTTGTAAGACTTTTTAATCTATTAATGATCTAGAAAGAAAGAAATATTCAGAGCCAAAAACTAAGTGAAGAAAAATCCATAGATATAAGCCTATTGCTGAAGCTGGCTTCTCCCCTGAGAGCATTTGCCTAATACAGGTGATTTTGTCCTTGGTTCTCAAGAACTACAGGTTACTCAGAATAGAAGACATATCTAAGGCCATATCTAAGGCGAGGGGTTGGATGGGAGACATTAACTTCCTGCCCCTTCTAAAAGTGAAATCCCTAAGAAAAACCTGAAAGTACTTGCCACTTGCCAAAGGACTACAAGAAAAATGCCTGTACCAGTCAGATGGTGTAAAAACCTACCATAAGAGTTTATCTGAAACATGTTCAATATATTTAAATACATAAAAAAGGAGATTAAAATATGAATAAGAAACTGTTTTAAATTACCAACATTAAAAAAAAAAGAATTTCTCAAAACTAAAACTGTAACAATTGAAATTAAAAATACAAGGGATAGGGGCCTGGGTGGCTCAGTCGGTTAAGTGTCTGACTTCACCTCAGGCCATGGTCTCGTGGTTCATGAGTTCGAGCCCCACATCAGGCTCTGTGCTGACAGCTCAGAGACTGAAGCCTGCTTCAGATTCTGTGTCTCCCTCTCTCTCTGCCCTTCTGCTCACACTCTGTGTCTCTCTGTCTCTCAAAAATAAACATTAAAAAAATTTTTTTAAATACAAGGGATAAATTTAAGAGAAGATAAGATGCAACTGGAGAGAGAATAATAGAACTAGAAAATATTTCTCAAACAATAGAACTAGAAAACATTATTCAGAACCATACAGAAATAAAAAGAAAATATGAAAAATATTTAAGAGATAGCAATAAAAGTTGTAATTTCTAACATATATTTAATTGGCACTTTGGCATTTCCAGATGGAGAGGGAAGTAAAAGCAGGGCTGAGGCAATAGTTGAATGCTGAGAAAATTCCAAAACTGGCTAAATAACATCAATCTACAGATTTTAAAAATCCAATAAAACCCAACCAAGGTAAATAAAAATAAATCTACAACCAAACACATCGTGCTGAATTTAAAGAATACTACCATTGACAAAAGCAAAACCATTTTTTTAAGTTGGCAGGAACACGAAAGATGTCTTCAAAGAAATGACAACTGGACTAAGAGCTCATTTCTTAACATCAATATTGAGGCCAGAAGATAAATGAGAAAATATATTCAAAGTATTGACAGAAAATGATTGTCACCTAGAATTTTATAGCACCAGGAGTAGAAATTGTGGCTTAATTTAACACAAGAATCTTAACTGGTCTAGACATAAATAGGACTAAGAAATTGACTATCTTTTAAGAATAAGATTAAAATAAAGACTTTTTCTCACACCAATAAAAGTAGTTTTCTAAAAGCAGATGCTCTCTAAAAACATTCTAAAAAACATTAAGAGTACACTGAGTACACTTACCTTAATGAGTACTGAGAAATGTATAGAATTGTTGAATCATTATAGTGTACACCTGACACTAGTATGACACTGTAAAAAAATTCTACATGGTGTTTTTCAGACAGAATTAGAGATGATAGAGAATGAAAATCTGAAATGAAAGAAATAATGAAGAGGATAGAAAGCATAAAATAACATAGAAAACGATCCAAATATGTGGATAAATTCCAATCAAGTGCTGACTACTTGACACAATAATAGTATCGTGATGTTGAGTTAAGAAGTAAAAATATTCTTTCTTTTCCCCTTTCAAGGAACTGAGCATGGACATGCTTGTTACCCCTGTTTTGTCCCTACAGATAGGTAACACCATAGGGGTAATGGACAAATGAATGAAAAGAAACCTAGGTCCCTACTGAGTGACTGTTTGGAGCCACTTTTCCAAATGGCCCACTTACTACAGAACTAGTATGTGAAATAGAAATTGACTTCCAATATCTTCAATTCATTGTATTTTTAAAATTAGACTGTACCCCTATCTACATTTAATATTTACATTCTAATCATTTAATTTGTTCACCCACTTCTGACTTATATAATACTTTTTTAGCATTTCCTTTCCTTTTCTTCTTTCCTCCCTTCCTCGCTCCTTCCTTCCTTCCTTCCTTCCTTCCTTCCTTCCTTCCTTGGAAGAACACTTCTCATGAGATCAACCTTCTTTAAGTACACAATAGGCTATTGTTAACTACTACAGGCACAATTTTGTAAAGCAGATCTCTAGAACTTATTCATCTTGCATAACTAAAACTTTATACCCATTGAATAGCAACTCTTCATTCACCCTCCCCACAGCACCTGGTAACCACCATTCTACTTTCTACTTTGATGAATTTAATTATTTTAGATATCTCATATAAGTAGAGTCATTAAGTAATGTCCTTCAGTAACTGATATTTCACTTAGCATAATGCCCTCCAGATTCATCCAAGTTGGTATATATGGCAAGATCTCTTTCTTTTTTAAGGCTGAATAATATTCCATTGTACATATATATCACTATATAATACAATTGGGAAATATTTTACAGAATTCCAGAAAATATATGTACCTAAAAGCATAAACATGATTTTAAAAAAAGGATGGCAAGGGTGCCCGGGTAGCTCATTTGGTTAAGCGTCTGGCTCTTGACTTTAGCTCAGGTCATGATCTCACAGTTCGTGGGTTGGAGCCTCACGTCAGGCTCTGCACTGACAGTGTGGAGCCTGCTTGGGATTCTCTCTCTCTCTCCTTCTCTCTCTGCCCCTCCCCAATTTGTGCTCTCTTTCTGTCTCTCTCAAAATAAATAAATAAGCTTTAAAAAAAAAAGACAGAATTACAAAAAGAAATAAACAAATATTCTACTATAACAGGAGACTTTCACCCAATTCTCTCAAACATACAAATAAACAAATAAGAATTCAGGTAATTTTACCAACAATTAATAAGTCTGAACTAATGGACATTTTTTTAAATTTTTTTTTAACATTTACTCATTTTTGAAAGGCAGAGAGAGACAGAGCACGGACAGGGGAGGGGCAGAGAGAGAGGGAGACAGAAACAGAAGCAGGCTCCAGGCTCCAAGCTGTCAGCACAGAGCCCGACGAGGGGCTTGAACTCACGGACCACGAGGTCACGACCTGAGCCAAAGTCGGCCGTTTAACCGACTGAGCCACCCAGGCGCTCCCTAATGGACATATTTAGAACACTAGTGCCCCAAATGGTGAAATACATCTTTTGTTGAAGCATAAGTGGAACACTTATGAAAAATGAATACAGGGCCATAAAGTGGTATTGATAAATTCAAAGGATTGTTACTTTTACAGATTACATTTTATGTATACAATCCAATTACATCAGAATAATAAAAATATGACTAGAAAATCACCATACATTTAGAAATTTTAAAATATACTTCTAAGTTACACATGATGTGGCAGAAACTGATCAGATGTTTACCATATCTTTTCTAGGTGGGGCCATGTGCTTAGTTCTTACCAAGATGCTGTGAATGAAAGCAACACGACATTTCCAGGACAAAGCAATTAAGACCACTCACTTTTCTCCTCTCTCTAGTGACTTTGGAGAAAATGTGTTAAAAATGGTAGAGGTACCAGATGATAGAAGCCTGGATTCTTGACTCACCTGTTGGTACCTTAGATAATCACAAACCAGGAATATCTGTTTTGGGTGCACAAAGAGTGGGGGGGAAAATAGACACTTACTGTATTATGGCACTGAGGTTTTAGAGTTGTTTGTTATAGCAGCTAGTTCAACTTATCCTGTTATCCGACTATCCCAACACTGTCAGGTCAGATTCCAAAAGACTGTAATTGGAGACTCTTGTATTACTCTTCCTTCCTCTCTTTGAGTACACAGGCAAAATTCCCTCCAAAGAGTACATTTTAATTAAGATGAGTTCACCATATTGCATATGGGTTAAGAAGCTTAGTCTTTAGAGTCAGACAGACATAAATCCTGGTTCCACCATTTATTGCAATGTGACTTTGGGTCAGTCATTTGCCTTCTCTCTCTGAGTTCCAGTTTCTCCATCTTTAAAAGAGATACAGACCTTTCAACTTTAAATAACTGTTACACGATTAAATTAAATAAAAGAAAAATGGGTAGGATTTTTAGCATTAAGTCTCATTCTGGTAGATGTTAAAATTATTATAAAAACTCTTGTATTCAAAAGTAATATGGCTCAATTAGAACCAATCTCAGACTCTTTCCTTGACTGTTCTGTGCTCAGCCCTCCTCCAATCACCCGGTACTATTTTTTTTCTCCCGCTTAATTCCAAACGCATATGTGATTTCACCAGGCCTGAGAAACAAAAAGGACACAAATAGAGAGGGGATGCAAAGTCATATTAAGAGCCAAACACCAGCATGAAATCCCATGACCTTATCAATTGCTTTGGAATCATATGCCTATAAACCAAAACAGTAGCCTCTTGGCAGGAACATTTAGTCCATGTTCCAAAATAACCCAAGTATCTTCACAAGTCAAAACTTCAGAGACATCCTTTTAAATAAAAATTAGAACTTATATTATTAGCCTAAATACAAATACCGACACAGACAGCTCTAAGAAACTGAGACACTTTAAAATAAAATTTCCAAATAAATTGAAAATGAACTTTTCTGGCTCCAGCCTTACTTAACCATTTGCTAGCATTTTCGTAAAACCAAATATATTTAAATCCCCCCAAGGATTCTTACAAAATCAGAAGACTGGGCCAAAGGCAGCCACTAGATCAATGTGGGTCTCTAGGACCAACAATTATGTGGCTGCAGATGACAGATTAGGCTTTTTTTTCTCCACTTGGGATACTCATGCTGGGAGCATGCAAACCTGTATACTGCATTCCAATGTCTCTTGCTTGAAGCAATTTGGAGTTGTTGCATTTAATTACCTCTGATGAAATATTTTGATACCTTGATGCATAAAACCTTGGGGGAGAAACCTCCTTAAGAAAGTCAACTTGATTGTCAAAGACATTGAGGGAACCCATCTCCTCAGCAATGCCATCTATGCTTACAGAGAAAAGCATTGAGATAGCTCACAAACAGTCCTCTAGTCATGATGGATCTATGAAGAAACAGGTGTCACTGCCAGGATTCTATAGTTTGGTCATGGGAGGAGGGTAGTTATCAACTGCTGGGTGGAGTTTCCACACTACTGGATAAGACCCAAATGAAAAATAGAAAAGCCCTCAACTCACTGAGACCAACATGTTGAGATCACTAGACATGAAGAAAGGAAGGGAAGGAAAGAAGAAAACAAATTCTCCTAGACTTACCTTTCAATCCTCATCTCCAGTCAACACCCAAGTCTTGTCTTGTAGAATCTCCCTATAAAATATGTCGCAAATGTGGTCCCTCCTCTCATTCCTACAATCAGTGCCTTCACGTGGGCCTCCATCATTCCTCTACCCATAGCCTGCTGGCTTGTCCCTTTATCCAAATATTAGCTCCATCCAAAAGTGCTATGTGATCTTTCTGTTACATAAATAATATCATATGACACCCTCTTTAAACTCTCTGGAGGTCAGAAAGCAAGGAAAAAAGGCCTGATGTTTCAAATAAAAAACATGGAGTAAGACAGTAGACGTAAAACTACCCTACTACCACATTACTACCTTAAATGTAAATAAACCAAATACTCCAATTAAAAGACAGTGATTGTTCAACTAGATTTTTAAAAACAAACCTAAATAGTTTCTATTTACTTTATTTAAAAAAAAGGACTAATATAGGTGAAAGTAAAAGGAGAGAAAAGAATATGCTATGTAAACACTGCAATAAGAAAGTTGGTATGCCTATTTTAGCATTAGACTAAGTAGACTTTAAGGAAAGTAGTATTACCAAAAATGAAAAAAAAAATGATGATGATTTAGGAATAATTCAACAGTGAAGTATAAAAATACTAAGCATGTGCACTTAATAACAATTTCCAAATATACAAAATGAACACTGACAAAATAAAGAAAAAATTAAAAAACTTTAAAATCAACAATTATACCTGAACATTTTAAAATATTTTTCTCCACTGATGTATTTATCAAAAAAAAAAAAAGAAAGAAAGAAAGAAAAATGGCAGGAAGGAATGTGAATCTTTGACTTTTTTAAATCTGACTCTTAGCCAGAAAAAGGGAAAGAATATGAGCAGTTGTTTAGAAATCAAGTTGGAAAGATCCACACAGAAACTCCAAGGTGACAGTAGCTTGTGAAATGGATGATTTCTGTGAGGTTGTTTAGCCCTTCAATTTAGTCCAAAGTGTAAAGCAAGATCCAGGAACAAAGCTATCGGTCCTTTATCTAGAAATAGCACCAACTCAGACTCAAATGTATTTACCATTTTGGCAAATGCCAAACATTTTTGTTTTTAAACATTTTCATATGTGAACTTAATACCAGGTTGAATCGCATGAAATTGCTGTTTCTGTAGATCAAAACTGGTTGAATATGAGCAACTTCATACCTTCAACCAAAAATATACATATATATGCATGCTTTAAATTACAAAAGTAAATTCCTCCTTTAGAAGTTTCACACATGAGGATATGCTTAAATATTTCCACAATACTTCTGAGAAACACAAATCATTATAAGAAGAACAAGATCTCTAGTAAATAGAAACTTCCCCGATACCTTCTTTCCCACTAGATAGGCAGACAGACAGAGATAGGTGACAGATATAAAACTGTAGATGTGATAGTGTATACTGCTATCATATTATAAACATTAGTTTTGCAAGTGACATCCAACAGAACATTCTACAGATGTCCACCCTGTGCAATGCATTGTCTCAAATGAAATACATTGTCTAAATAGTCATTTCAGGTCAGCTGAGTCTTTAAGTGAATTAAATCAGATTGAACGGGGTTTCTATCATTCCTCTTGATTTTCAAACTCTTCATGACCATTCCATGATCTGTTCTCTACCTGTACTATATCTTATTTTCCCCCTTCTCACCATGATCCTCCCCCGTGGCAATCATATAGCAGCTATAAGATTTATAACTGTAAGATTTATAACGGGTGTCCAACCTCTGACTTCAGCATCTTGATTGAACTGTTAGTCTCCAATTCATTGATCCATTTTAACTGCAGTATCCCTTTCACAGAAGGTTCCACCCTTTTCAGTTGGCTAAGAGACAGGCCTTAAACTGACAAGACTCCATCAATCAACAAAATAGAAATTTGTTTTTATTATATATCTCGTCAGTTTTTTTCTCCTCCAAAATGCCAAGGAGAAAATAAATCAGGATGGATAAAACATAATGACTAAACATTTTTTTCATCTAGAGAACATGTTAATTATGCTTAAAACACCTTATTAAACATTGAATCTTACATCAAAAGGGCTTTTGAGACACATTAAAGGTCACAATATTACTATGGAATTATGCTTCTAACTACTAATGATATAAAATGGTATATGAGAACATATTCCGGAAATTTTTGACAAATTGGCAGAGAAGTACATGCTACACCTCACTGCCTTGCCAAAGTTTTCACACTTGCTTCCAGGGTCAAACTTGAACTACTAAGGCAGACTAACTAAGACATAAAACTCCAATAATAATTAATCCATTATGATAACTAGAATCGATTTGAAGGTTAAAGGTGAGTCACTCAGGAAAATATAGATTTGCTGATGAGATTTTAAAGAGATTCACTGATAAAAAGAAATTACTAAAACATCTACATTCACCAGAGACTCAAGAACTGTTATAAAACAGCCATAGACCAGCTAGTTTTACAAGAATAGTCCTTCTACAACCATAGAAATAATTTTTTTCCTTTGACAAATCATTCAAGCTGAGGAACAGTTTGAATTAATAGAGAATGTATTCCTCCTCCATATCATGAATAAATATGAAAAGGAAAACGAGGAACAAATTGTACATGTAAAATTCCTTATTGACTTAGTTAAAATGTTTATAAATTTTTAAATTTATAATTTAAATTTTATATTAATGTTTTAACTGAATAATTAAACACTTAAAACTTAAATACATGTTCCTGTATTGTTATTAAAGGTATTTAAGTCATTTAAATATTAATTATTTTACTTTAATTTTTGCCCATGAAGAATTAACCTACAGGAACTGCTGTCCCACTACAAACATTTAGAAACACACACAAAACATTTGAAATAACTGTTTTCCGACATTAATGACACATCAGCAGTACAGGAAACTGATTCCTGAGTGATGGGAAATAAATCAAACAAACTCCATGATTGCCCCCCAGCTTTCTGCCTGGAGGCATTTCTCAGTCTGCAGTGCAAAGATGGGGGAACTCAAAGCCCAGCAGGTAGTTTTCCTGAGTTAAGGAAATAGAGTCACAGTTCAGAAAAATTGAAGCAACTAGAATTTGCAGGACATACTGTTGGAGCGGAAGAAACTGCACAAAGAGCTCTGGAGACCTGAAGAGAGTTTCCTTCTAGTCTCTGCCTGAGTACTGATCCAGACGTGTGTTAATGAAAACTTCATGAGGCCTCAGGAAAACACACTGGAAATTAGTAGGCCAAACAATTCCCAGAGCCAAAAGAAGACAGAGAACAGTTGGCATCTCACCAGCCAGAATGGAAAGACTTCATAATATGTGGGGCCTAAAGTAGAGTCCTCAGAAGCATCTTACCTTACTAGTGGGGCTAAACTGGCCCTTGAACAAAGACTACTGGAACCGACATTATAAAGTCTAAAAGTAAGCCTCAAAAGGATAGGATTAACCCCAAGATAAACGCCAAAATAAAGCTCAACACTTTTCAAAGGAATCCAACAAAATCAAGCAGTCAAAAAAGTAAATGTCACAATGGTCAACACAAAATGCAAAGTTACTAGGCTTACAAAAAAGTAGGCAAATACAGCCTCTATCCAGGAGAAAAATCAACCAATATAAATAGATTCGCAAATGATGGAGATGATAGAATTAGCAAAGCCCTTAAAATGATTTTTTTAATCCTATACATATGCCCAAGGATATCAAGATATTTAAAAAAAAACAATGTCTGAAATATAGTTACTTGGAGTCTTGATTAATGTGATTCTAGTAAAATATACCAAAAATGTCCATGATAGCATCTCGCAACTTAGATATAATTATTCAACGCATTCACAATCCCCTATAAGAACATCCCTTTGGTTCCCCATTATCTTCAAAAGAAAAGCCAGACTGCAGGGCACTGTTTCCTAAAGAAAGCTCTAGACCAGGAGACAAAATCTTTTATGTAAAGGACCATATGGTAAATATTTTTGGCATTGCAAGCCATATGGTACCTGATGCAACCATTCAGCTTGGCTCTTGTACAGTGAAAGTAACCACAAACAATATGTAAATAAATGGGCATTATTTGCTGACCCCTGCTCTAACGCTATTCAATAGAAAAGCTACTAGCTACATGTGGTTATTACAAATGAAATTCAAATTGCTTAAAATTAAAATAAAATTTAGTAAAATTAAAACTTTGGTTCCTCAATTGAACATGTGGCAGATGTAAATGGCACAGATAGAGGACATTTAACTTCCACTATCACAGAGTGCTTTACTGGACAGTGCTGCTCCAGGGACTACATGCATAAGAATTACTTGATGTCTTTGTGAATGCAAATTTCTTCACCTACCTCGACATGTTGAACTAGATTCTCTCTGAAGGTGAAATCTAGATTTCTGGAGGGTGAGTCATATGTGTACTAAAAATAGATAACTACTGGGTTAAAGAATGAGGTCCCTAACATAGTCTTATCATAGGTTTAAGGTTTGAGTCCTAACTACTTTATGCCTTTTCATTATTTGTCTTGTATTCCTGCCTATTATTCCTACCCAATCTGCTCTGTCATACATTACAAATGAACCACATAAATTAGCACATCTAACTACAGCAATGAGACAAACAGAAGAAAGAATTATTACCCTGAAGAAGCCTGATCAGTGACTTCTTGCCAAATGCATGTAAAACTGTCTCATTTTCTAAGTTAAATTACTTAGGAGAAAAAAAAACTGTCTTATACTGCACAAATATAATAGATACTACTCTTTCTCTACCTGTGTTCTCTCTTAACTTGGGTGTTCCTTTTAGTAAATAAGAAGATATTCCTGCAAAATGCAAATTTGAAAATCAGTATGTTCAAGTGTGGGATCTGCAGCCAGACTACTTGGATTCAAACCCCAACTCTACCAATTATTATCTTATGTGAACCTGAACAAGTCACTCAACCACTCTGTGCCTCAGCTTCCTCATCTGTCAATGGTGAAAATCACTATAGCTACTACAATGAATTCCTATGAGGATGACATGATTTAATATATGTAAAAAACTCAGACTAGTACTGGCATATAATAAATGCTATATGTGTTAGCTATTATTATTTTCATTGCATCAGCATTAAGGTAAAATTTTATACCATCAATAACAATAATTACCAAATGATCTTACTACAGACTGAACACACTGGATTCATTATAAACTGGACCCATTTTGCATACATGTATGTCATGTATGGTAGGAATAACCCTGTTGGGAGATTTCTCCATACAAGAAGTGTATATCAGCACAAATGTAAGCAAACGTTGAAGCCTAAAGTATCACTGAAAATAAGCATCTTCATGCACTGGAGTCACTTTCCTACTGCTTTCACGCTTTCTATTATTCTTTATTTTCACATATTTGAAAATATTCTAATGGAATTTTACTCAGCCTGAATCCACATGCTTGCATTTTATGTGCACAAACTAAAGCAAAAGTGTTAATATCTAGCAAGTAAATTGTAGGACGCTTATCCTTTCTTTGTGTGTCAGCTGCCGATAGCCATGACGATACTTCATAACAAACAACCACAAAACCTCAGGAGCATATAAAAATTAATTTATTTTTGCTCATGGTTCTTTTAATTGGCTAGATATTCTGCTCATCTGAGCTGTGCATGGCACTGCTCACCTGTGGTCAGTGGCCAGCTCTGGGTTGAGTAGGCAGTGTTGCTAAACTTGGCTGGGCTCTCTCACAGGTCTGGGCTTCAGCTGCAACAACTGTGCTGACTCAACTCTAGTCCATGTCATCACCTATCAGGCTATCCCAGGCACTTTCCCATGATGAAGGCAGAAGATCAAGAGAAAGCAAGCCCAACCGTGCGCATTTCTATGCGCTGTACGTGTAGCAGCCCACTGACCAAAGCAAGTCATTGAGCCAAGCCCAGAGTCAAAGTAGGAGGGACCACAAAGATACACGACAAACAGCATGATAGAGGGAAGCTACTAATTGGGGCCAATAATACAATCTATCACACTCTGCTTCATAAATTTCAGCACTTCCTTTTCTTGGATTGAACTCCCTATCTTTCATTGTCTCATAATCACTAGGATTTTTAACCTGACAAATGTTTCTTTCTCAAAAAGAAGTACACTTGTGTCACTGAGTCACATGTATCTATTCTCAAATAATTTAAATTCCAGTATCTGTAAGTGAGAGATTTCCATTTTTCTACATTCTTACTCAGTTTTACATAAAATGGATTAGCCTATGATTAAACGTGCCACCGTCCAAATCCTAAATCATCTTGCTCCTAGAAAACCTGAGAGTATCATTCATAATCCAAAATAATCAAAGATTACATGATTTTCAGTAATTGCCCAAGTAATTAAAAGTCAATTTGGCATTTTCCTAAGGTCTAAAACTATTTCCTAATACAGTAGTCGATTTATCTGTTATCTTCATCTTAAAAGTTTCACTATAATATCTCATCAGTATGTAATTCCTTGCAATGAAATCAGAATTATTTCATTTTTATTAGCTACACTATAACATTATATATAAAGATTCTGAGGCATGCTTTTGGCACAGATAGAAAAGCTTTCCATGATTTTTTTTCTTCTTATTAGCAAATATCCATCAAGTATCCATAATGGCTAAATACTGTATAAGATACCCTAAAAACAAAAGTTAATCTAGGGCAAATCCTTATTATATTCTCTGCACTCTGAGAGGCTCTTCTAAAATAAGTCTAAATGATGAGTTAAGTAGAGAAGAGAAACAACATGATGTTGATCATAATATTTTCAAGTCTTTAATTATGGTCACAGCTTCATATGGGCAGTTTTACCTTGGAAATTTCCACTCAAGCCTGACACACTCACTCACTCAAACCACAAAGCAAGTGAGCAATGTTGTTGTAGCTGGGGAGAACATATCCATACAAATGCCAACAACCTGTGAATCAGTGGTTTCTTTAGAGTGGCAGCCAATGTTCATGTCAATTCAGTGTAATCTGCTTCTATTATGCCTTTGTTTTCTGCCCAGCACATACTGACTTCATGTGCACAAAGTTTTACTTACAAGTTTCTTAAAATTGGCAGGTACTCTCATATTCTCCCTAAAATCTCATCATCTAAATTCCTAATTCTTATTAGATTATTCATCTTAATTGAAAGACCTAATAGTCCTCTAAAGCAGCGCCTCTCAAACTTTAATGTGCATATCCATCACTGGGGGATACATTTTACGAAACAGCTTCTGGTTTAGTCAGTCTGAGAAGTGACATAAAATTCTACATTTCTAATACTCTCCTAGGTGATGTTGACTCTGCAGTTCCATGAACCCCACTTTGAGTAGGAAGCAAAGGTCATAAGGGCTCTTATCCCCATAGGCATCTACTCCCCAATATGATCCAATCATCCTTCCCTCCCTCTCAAACCCTTTCACTGTGCCCTAATGTGAGATCTACAAATCCTTTCCATACTAAACTCTCACTAAGCATGTCTTTAATCTTCTTATAAAACATTTAGAACATGGGGCGCCTGGGTGGCTTAGTCGGTTAAGTGTTCGACTTTGGCTCAGGTCATGATCTCACAGTTCATGGGTTCAAGCCCCATGTTGGGCTCTGTGCTGACAGCTCAAAGCCTGGAGCCTGCTTCAGATTATGTCTCCTTCTCTCTCTGCTCCTCTCCTGCTTGCACCCTCTTTGTCTCTCAAAAATAAACATTAAAAAAAAATCAAAAACATTTAGAACAAAGCTTGACACATCTTAACTACTCAAAAAATTTGAGTTATTGTTGTTTTATTAACTGAAACCTGGTTGTTTCCCTAAGAACACTGCTCTTGAGTAGAAATATTTTACTTTCATAACCCATATACCTTGGCCACAAGAATTGTAGTAGTTGTTGTTCTTGCTCCCCATTGCCACTTCCAAACTATTTCTCTTTTTTCCTCCATCAGAAAAAAAAAATAAACAAAAACAAAAACAAAAATACCAGATATTTAAGGCCTGTACCATCTGGCTCTACCACCTACCACCTTACCTTGCAGCTGCCACCAACCCACATCTTGTCACTCCCCTGGCTCTCAACCACTACATCTGTTATCAGTTCTCAGTCACTTCAACATCCATATGGATGAACCAGGTGATACCCTGACCTCACCTAAAACATTTCCTCACCTGAAACAGTATCTTCCACTCCCCTTCAGCTACCCATTCCATGAACAAACCCTAGACCTTCTCCTCACCACCTTCAAAACATCCATCTCAATCATGCTATGTCCACCATAATCTGTACTTCCACCTCACGTGCTCAAGGACCCCCCAGATACAATTCAATGACCTTGTTGAAACCTCTAGTGCACTGAAACTTTATATATAATAAAATTACAGACACGTATACCATGAAATTCAAGTTTTTTGTACTTTTGCTTGAAATAATTCCATTTGGATCCATTGGTGCCTTCTAAATAATGTAAATAATGATACAGCATCTGAAAAGTCCAAGAACAAATGTGATCTACCTGAAGTTGAAATCTGAGATCCACAGATGTGAACCACAATATCATTTATAAACAATTATATCTGTAATTACATACACTTTTGTTAAGAAAAATGATGACAGATTTCAGCTAATTCTCAAAATAGTCAGGAATGCTTACGTCAAGAATTGATGACCCACTCTCCTTTTTCAGGCATAAAGAAAGGGTAATAATGTCCTCAGCAGAAAAACGGGGTGAACATGCCAGCCAGAAAGAGCTATCTGTTTAGGACACTGAAGGATGAGATTCTCTTGAAAGCAGATGTCTTCCTAAATTCATTTCCAATCCTAAATTTCACAGTACACAGGCCCATTGAATTCAATTCTTGCTGCTATATACAAAGCCCTTTACCTGGGTAAATACATGAGGCCTGAAGGAAATAAGAAAGCTGTATCTTTCTTCATCTGTTTTTTTTTTTCATTTGCTATCACCTCCTTTATTGCAAACATAAATGGATGCATATGAACTCTTTATGAAGATAGGGTATGCATGGCTTCTCTTTGAAACTTTGGCTTCGTTTGAAAATTAAATGGTTACGGACACTGAGAATACATTAAGTACATAGAAAGTGCAACACAATTTTGTAACAATGCAGACACATGTATAATTTATGAATCATCAATTTTGTGTCATGATTCAAAATTTTAATCATCTTATGAGCATATGTCTTGGAAAAGATTTCTAGTGATACAAACTAGAGGAATTATAGCCCTATCTTTGGTTGGTCTTGACATAATAATTCTGCTGCTATGAAAATTTAAGTTCCATGTCCATAAAATGTTTGACAGCCACTGACAGCCATCTCTTGAAATTGATTTTAAATGCATACACTTTTCTGTAACAGGTAAAACAATGTCCAATATTTTCTGGTCTTCAGTGGACCTTTCTGTGTTTGTTTCCCCATGTTAAAAGTATGTACTATTGGGGCACCTGAGTGGCTCAGTTGGTTGGGCATCTGACTTTGGCCCAGGTCATGATCTCGAGGTTTGTGAGTTTGAGCCCCACTTTGGGCTCTGTGCTGACACTTCAGAGCCTGGAGCCTGTTTCAGGTTCTGTGTCTCCCTCTCTCTCTTCCCCTCCCCCATGTGCGCTCTCTCTCTCTCTCTCTCTCTCTCTCTCAAAAATAAACATTAAAAAAATTAAAAAGTATTTGCTATTAATTAAATAGCAAATAATTATTTAAATAATTCTAGCCAAACCATTCAGGACTTCATTTCATGTCTAAGAGGAGCCTTGAACCTTAGATATTAAGAGGAAAGTGTTTCTGTAAACAGAGATTTAAAAAAAATAAAAGTAAAAACATAAAAAAAAAAAACAGATGTGGTTACAGAATCCGATAGGAGAAGTTCCTTTTTTATAATAAGTGATAGGCCAATCATTTGTATATAGTACCACAGAAATTACTTTTTGCCTTCAGGAGAAATAAGACAAACCATGTTTTGCTCAATTTCTTAAACTTAAGACTAAAAAGTAAAATACACAGACTATCATATATGAGGTATCACTGCCAAACCAAAACTTATCACACAACAGAGTTAATTGCTGGTTAGCTGATACTGTGATATTACAATTTTAGATCAAGTAAGTATGCATTCAGGTTAATTATAAAATAATACAAATGATATTTTTATTAAGTGCAAGACTTAGAAAATTTTTCCTTCCTTAGTTTTTCAAATAGTTATAATGGTGGTTAAGAGTCTGGGTTTTTGAACTGAAAGGACCTAGGTTCAAATTCTAAAGACTAGTAATGCTAATAATATGCTTAATAATGCTAATATGGGTTCTTCATATGACATTCTGCTAATTAATAGAATATATTAGCACCACACCCAAATACACACAGAATCTAACCAATACTGATACCTCTGCCATTACCATGCTGGTCACAAGCATTATCATGCCATGCCCATGTTACTGTTAACAGGCTCTGAATTTATCTCTCTCTGCCTCCACCCTTAAGTTCCTTCTGTCATTCTCCATATAACAGAGCACCAGAATGATCCCGTTAACATGTATATAAGTTAAAATTATCCAGAGGCTGCCAATCACACTTACTCTTTACAATGGCCATCAAAGATTCTGCCACCTACTGTCCAATGGCAAAGAAAACAAGCCTCACCAAAAAGTCTACTGCTCAACCACATTTCTCAGACTCCTTAAAATTAGGTGGAGCCAAGGTATAGAAAAGTTATGGTACAATATCTATCTACTGGTCTTCTGTAACAATCAAGGAGCCCACATGTTGCAAACAGTGCTGCTATAAGATATCAGCAGTCTATCAACTTAGGTCCTTAAGAAACCATGTAGAACAGAGTCCCTGCAAACTGCAAATGGCAACAGTATGAAATAAACTTTTGTTTTGTTAATCCACTAGGATTTGAAGTTAAGAAATGTTACAGAAACTTACCTCCTTATATGACTATGTCTCCTGCCATGATTCCACTCATTCACTCTGTGTAGCCATGGAGGCCCCCTGTATTTCTCTGAACACACCAAGTATTCTCCCCACTTAGGGTTTTGCTGTTCCCTCAAGCACAATGCTCTTTCCCTAAGTCTCAATCCCTTCACTTCCTATAGGCTTATTCACATTTTCTATTTCTTCTTTGGTCAGTTTCACTAGTTTATGTCTTTCTATGGTTCTCTCCATTTCATCCAGGTTACCTAATTTGTTGACTTAACATTGTTCATTGTATTCCCGTATAATCCTTAGCATCCTGTCAAATTATACATCTTTAAATGGCTAAATGGAAACATCAATGTATGTACATTTTACCATAATAAAAATAATCTGGATGGAGCTATTCTTAGTCTCATGAGCCAGCGGGAGAGTTGTTCATAGGAAGACAATTTATAAGTTCTTAATGGGAAGAGTACAGGGCTAAGAGTTAAGGATTTAAGTGACAGGAGTTCAAGGGTATCTAGTAGTTTAAATAATTTCAGGTTTAATATTCTATTTGTTCTTCCCACTCTTCCAAATTTTGAGGGTGATAAGAACTGATGCAATTAATAATTAGTCTTTTCTCTATTAAGCTACTCACATTGTACATCCTTCCTTGGTTTCAGTTGTAAGGGTTAGAAGAATCAATCTAAACTCATATGAGTTGTGCTCCAATTACTTTGCCTATGTCCACAGAATCATCTTTCCATAGAAATTCTAGAACCATAGTTAATTCTGCAACTCTGTTTTGAATCACACATTATATATATTTTTTTCTGATAATATTATATATTTTTTCTGATAATATTATGTTTTTTCTGATACTATTATATATATATATACATATAT
>NW_026058463.1:26779-32056 GCF_023721935.1 Panthera uncia
TATATATATATTTAAAATCTGCAAACTTAGATCAGCTATAATTTGATTATATGGGGAAGAACTGTCTGGAACTTTTATAAAAATCCTTCTGCAGTACAATTTATCTGGAAGTTCCATTTGCAAAGTAAATCTGTACAACATGTCCATAAAGAGGGTCACGAACAAGAAAAGAGTGTTCTTCTGATAATGGTCCCAAAGCAATATTTAAAAGTTTAGTTGGGGGAAAGAATTAGGATTGAGTGGTTTCAGTACTCTAAGGGGACTAATATGGTAGTGGGAGTAATAATAACTAGAGTGGACCAAATCAACAAGAAACTATAGTGTTCTTCATCTATATTTCTAGATCCTTATGAGTTCAGGACATGGAATTGCTGGGCACTAATGTTTCCCGTGAAGTAGCATAACTGGAAAATTTTGAAGAGTGGACCTTTTGTTTCTTGAATAATACAGGACATTGGCTCTTCCAATGATGACTTTCCTTGCAAGATCTTATAGGTGTCCTAATTTATGAGCTCTCAATTCTTAGGTAATAGAAGACCTTTTGTTCTTATTTTTATTTCAGGGGCTAGTGGTTTTATCTAAAAAAACAAAACAAAAAAACAAAAAAACACTGTGCTATGTGGCTCAGTCAGTTGGGCATCCAACTCTTGATTTCAGCTCAGGTCATGATCTCACGGTTCGTGGTCTGGAGTCCCATGTCAGGCTTTGCACTGTGTCAGCACTCTCCCTCTCTCTTTCTGCTCTTCCCCCATTCATGCTGTCTCTCTCTCAAAATAAACTTAAAAACAAAAAAAGTTATTAAAAAAAATCAAACTTTGTTTTTATTTCTAGCTGGTTTGCTTTTTTGATAGTCTTTGAAATGTTTACCACATGTTAAAGATCTTCTAAATTGACAATTCCCAATTCTAATTTACTTTTTCTGACTATTTCAGCCTGAGCCCTTTTATGAAAAGAAAGGACAAGGCTTCTTTTACTTCATCTGTACAATCTACCTCAGAATCTCATTTGAAAATTTCCTTAAGTCTATTTTTTTTTCTTAAGACTATTTTAAAGTCACTAATTGATTTGTTTCTGTTTTATTTATTTATAATTTTACATTTTTAACTAATCATTACTTAAGAAAAGGGCTTATAAAATGGCCTTGTGTAATGTATGTTCTATTTTTCTTACTTTAATTATGCACCACTTGGTTACTTAAATCCTCTCCTGGGCCTTCCCTTCTTGCTTCTTTTAACCATTTTCTCCTTGATTGAGAGGCTAACAATGAATTAACTAGTTGAAGTAAATCTGTTATTCAAAATCTGATATTTAGAAGTATCTAAAAAGGGTGCCTGGGTGGTTCAGTTGGTTAAGGGTCCAACTCTTGATTTCAGCTCAGGTCATATCTCATGGTTCATGGGTTTAAGCCCCAAGTCAGGTTCCACACTGACAGAGTGGAGTCTGCTTGGGATTCTCTCTCCCGACCTCTCTCTGCCCCTTCCCTGATCATACTCATGCACATTCTGTCTCTAAATAAATAAATAATCTTTTTAAAATGCTGAATTCTGAAATAAACACTTGCTTGTCTATATTCTTGATGTTTAGAAAAAAAAACCCTTAATTATAGCTTTAAGCCAGCTCTAAGCCAGTATTTTAAGTTCAACTTCTATATATTTGCCTTCATGTTCAGCAATGCAATTACTCCTTTCCTGAAAACAAGATAGCTATACCGGCCAGGCCCAATATTCCTCAGAAAATCAGGTGCTGATTTTAGATAAGATTTTTGAGCAGTGTGAAATTCAGGGATTGGCAGATTATCAGATGTTTAAAAAGGATGACATCATCTGTAAAAGCATGGAAGCTCAGGTGAGACCCGTGCTTAGTTGCACTCATAGTGTGTTTAATAGAATGAGTCTGTTTATAACTTGTTGATTTTCAAAAGCAAGAAGTTTGTAACAGGTTGGCTTGCAAAAGTACATTCACTGATGCAAGTTGTAATTGATCAACTCAACTGGTTTAAAACTGGTCTGATGTTATGAATAATCTTTTCCAAGTGCTGTGAAAACTCTTTTCTATTTCACCTACCAGAATATAAGCCCCATAACAGCATATATTTTCTTTGCTGTTATACCCCAAAACCAAAAAAGTATCTGTCATATAATACTACTCACAAAGTATCTGTTGAATGAATGAATGAATGAATGAATCAAACCTGAGCTTAGTTATTTGTTCCATGAACTTTGGCCAAGTGCTCAATCGCTTAATCTTTAGTTTCCTCTGAACGGGGTTGATTTTATTTACTTTATATAATTATTGTAAGGATTAAATTAGGTTGTGCATATAATATAGATGAGATTAGGCACATTCAGGGTGGTATGGCCATAGACAGGTTGTGCACATAATACACTTGCTAAGGTGCCTGACAAAGATCTCAATAAGTGCAGTTTCTATTTTTCTTGTTACTGATAGATGATGGTGTAAAATACAGGAATAATGTACTTCTCTCATTGTGCTTCCCAGTGTTCTTACTTGGTACTGACTTCCCACTGTCAGAAACATACCCCAGTCGTTCCAGTACCCTTTTATGCTTATATATTCAAAATGCGTCTTTTCCATGTCCCATTCTCTTGGCGTCATAACTTAGCTCTTTGAAGAGCTAATAACAGTTGATAATGCCATCAATGGATTTCCTTCAAGGGCATATTTCCTTGCCAGCACCCAAGGAGACACTAAGGCACTTGAGAGACACTAAGGCAGCCTAGAGAAGGTTTTTAGTGTTGTCTATCATTCCTGAATTCACCTTAAGCTGCTGAATCCCATGGGAATGCAAGCTGGTGCAGCCACTCTGGAAAAACAGTATGGAGGTTCCTCAAAAAACTAAAAATAGAACTACCCTACGACCCAGTAATTGCGCGACTAGGCATTTATCCAAGGGATACAGGTGTGCTGTTTCTAAGGGACACATGCACCCCAGTATTTATAGCAGCACTATCAACAACAGCCCAAGTATGGAAAGAGCCCAAATGTTCATCGATGGATGAATGGATAAAGAAGATGTGGTATATATATACAATGGAGTATTATTCGGCAATCAAAAAGAATGAAATCTTGCCATTTGCAACTATGTGGATGGAACTGGAGGGTATTATGCTAAGTGAAATTAGCCAGTCAGAGAAAGACAAAAATCATATGACTTCACTCATATGAAGACTTTAAGAGAAAAAACAGATGAACATAAGGGAAAGGAAAAAAATAATATAAAAACAGGGAGGGGGACAAAACAGAAGAGACTCATAAATATGGAGAACAAACAGAGGGTTACTGGAGGGGGGATGGGAGGGGGGATGGGCTAAATGGGTAAGGGGCACTAAGGAATCTACTCCTGAAATCATTGTTGCACTATATGCTAACTAATTTGGATGTAAATTTTTAAAAAGAAAATTAAAAAATAAATAAATAAGATGCTGAATCCCAGATTCTATTCCATACTCTTCTATTCCATTTCTCCCTCATGGCGCCTCCCTCATGGTGATGCATGTATTAGATTCTCAAGATATACCAATCTGGAGCTGATGGAAGAGGTGTCTATTCATAAATACAGATTTGGAAACCAAGTAAAACAAATTCTAAAAAGTGTCCCCTGATCAGCCATCAATCACTCTCCTGAGAGCAGCTTAAATGACATAAGGATATCTGCAGAAGCTAAACTAAGTTGTTTAAGGAATCACTGAGAATTGAGAAAAAAACACTAAAGGTAAATTACTCTTTCAAAAAGTCTTTTCATGATATGGCACGATACCTTGAAAAACAGGATAAAACAAGGATGGTGGTGGTGGTGGTTGTCACTTTTGTTTTATAAAGGGAGTAGGTTAAGGTGAATTTCATGGCACATGGCTGATGACTGATTAAAAATAATAATGTTAACATAATTTGAATGCTTACTTGTCTTATCTCATTCAATTACTAGTCTAGATGTAGGTGTTATTATTATTATTATTATTCCCAATTTAGAGGCAAAGTTTAGAGAGGATGAGTTGTGCATGGTTGCTAAAATGGCTAAGTAGGAGAGCCAAGACTCCAACCCAGGCAAGCCATTTGGCTCAAGAGACCTCTCTCTGAATCACAATGGTACACTGAACTCAGGTCATCTATGCTTTCTCTTTCCTAGGATAGTGTTGAATCGTAGGACTTTAATATCTACAGCCTGTGGAGCACTTCTCTTCTATGACATCATCTAGCCACTGTTTGATGCAAATGAGACACTTGAAAAATGTCCTGAATTCATGATGCTTGTTCTGAATTTGGTCAAACCAGATTCCTTTTCACTGTAGATGTGTAGAGAGAATTCTGTGACATGTTTCTCATGTTATTTTTCAGTTGCTGAAGCTAAAAGGAGAATTTTGATGTGTTAAATTTTTATGATCTATGTGGAGGAATTCCTGGTTCAATATATAATGTCTTTTTAATGATGGTATTGACCACATTAAATTTGATAATTTATTTTTAATCACTGTCATGAATAAAAATGATCACAATGGTCAGTAACCTAAGGAGCTCAGAATACAACAGATCAGCCATTCAAATATGGATTCACACACTCAACTCTCTGACAAGGTCCAGTCACTTCTGCCAATCATACACCCTAGTCGGGAGGACTTACAAGACCAGTTAAGATATGGTTAGCAAAAACTGAGGATGGAAAGAACGTTCTAAACTATGGAAAGACCAAAGCAAGGAACCACAAATTCAATATCCAAAGGCCCCACTTGCCCGCAAGGGTTGCCCCCTCTACTCTTCTCTTTTCTTTCACCTTTTAATGCTTTTTTCTCCCATCAAGTTATTCTTCCTTTTCCATTGTAGAGTGCCTTGTAAAGAAAGCATTATAAGGCTGCATTGCCAATGCACTGAATTTTTAAACCCTCTAAATAGGACATTAGTTCATAGCTTGAATGTTTTGAAATCTGATCAACATGCCGTTTCTCAATACATTAAGCAAAGCAAGCAAAATTAGTCTGCTTTATGTCAGGTGCTTAGCACAAATCCCTTAATAATGTGCTTGAGTGCAGAAACCATTAATAAATGCATAATTCCCTAAGACAGGCTTGATTAATTAAGTCATTTGTGTATCCTTCTAATTAAAAAAAAGAACATTAGGCAGATGAGTGGAAATTCTGAGTACAAAATCCAAAGGCTTCCTTTGAATGCCTTTTGCCTTTCTCTTCAAGATGAAAGGAAGGCTGCTGGTTATTGGAGCTGCCAGCAAACAGTTATAGCACGGGCACAAAGCACCCAGAACTC
>NW_026058464.1:0-26359 GCF_023721935.1 Panthera uncia
AAGGAAAGGAAAGGAAAGGAAAGGAAAGGAAAGGAAAGGAAAGGAAAAGAAAAATATCTTCCTACACACAGCTTCATATACTATGGGAGATAGGGTAAAATAGCAATAAGGGAAATACTCGACACTGAAATCAGGACAGGATCACTAAGAAAATCTTCAGAAATGCTAGTAAAAAAAATGGAGAACTGAGGAGGGTCAGGTGGGTTTAGGAATAGGGAAAATGTAACATAGCACAGGCTTCTCAAAGTTTTATGTACAGGGAAATCACATGAAAGTCCTAATAAAAAGCAAATTCTTATTTAGTAGTTTGGGGTGGGGTCTGAGAGTCACATTATTTAAAAAAAATTATAAAACTTTTAGGATAAAACATAACAAAAAATCATTATGATCTAGAGTTAAGAAGGGAGTTCACGGATATGACACCAAAGGCATATCCAAAAAATTAAAAGTTGATAAATCAGACTTTGTCAAAATTAAAGTGCTCTTTGAAAGACATTGTTAGAGATTAAAAAGACAAGCCATAGACAAGGAAAAAATATTGGCAAATCACTTTCCAAAAACTACCTCTAACCAAAATATATAAAGAACTCTAAAAACTCAAAAGAAAACAACCCAATTTTAAAATGGGCAAATGACTTGAACAGACACTTCATCAAAGAGGATATATGGATGACAAGCCCATGAAGAGATGTTAACATCACTGGCCATTATGGAAATACAAATTAAAATTATGATGAGATGCCAATGCGCACCTATTAGAATGGCCAAAATTAAAAATACTGAGAATATCAAGTCCTGGCAAGGATGCTGAACAACTGGAGTTCTCACACATTGTTACGGAAATGCTAAATGACACAAACCCTTCCAGAAAACAGTTTCTCAGTGTTTAACTTTACAGTTATACATACACTTACCTTACAACCCCCTATTCCCCAGAATTAGGTATTTATGAGAGAGAAATTAAAACTTCAGTTCACACAAAAACCTGTTCCAGAATGTTTACAGCAGCTCTATTCATAATCACTAACAACTGGAAACAACCCCAAAGTCCTTCAACAGCTGAATGAATAAACAAGCAAACTACTGATTCATGCAACAACATGGATGAATTTCAAAGGCATTATGTAAAATAAGCCAGTCTCAGAGAAGCCAGTCTCAAAAGATTATATATTCTGATTCCATTTATATGACATTCTTGAAAACACTCCACTTATAGTGATGGAGAACAATCAGTGTTTACCACGGGCTAGTAGAAGGATTTGCAACAGTTTTTGGAGTGATGAAATTTTTCCATACCCTGATTGTTGTTGTGGTTACACGAATTACACGTGTTACAATTCACAGAACTGTACACTAGCATTTAAGTTCACTATGTGTTAATTTTTTTAAATAAAATAATGTTAATTCTATTAATCTAGGTCATAGAAAAATAAAGAGAGCCCTTCCAATTCATTTTATGAATCCTGTAAAACTTTTACTTCAAAACCTGGTAAAGATAGCACCAAAAAAGGGAAACTTTCTTCTCAATATAAATGCACAATTTCCAAATAAAATTATCAAAAAGAACCCAAATTTTTAGAAAATGAATTAGCCACTATGTCCACGAAGGGTTTATTTCAAGAATGCAAGGGCAGATCATTATCAGGGAATGCAGGTCAACAGAATTAACTGTACTGATTAGTAAAGGAGAAAAAACAGATAGTCATATGCTGAAAATTGATTTCCTAAAATTCAAATGTCATTCTTATTAAGAATTTCAAGCAAAGGGCATCTGAGTGGCTTAGTTGATTAAGCCTCCAAATTGGGCTCAGATTATGATCTCACAGTTCATGAGTTCCAGTCCTGCATCGGGCTCTGTGCTGACAGCTCAGAGCCTGGAGCCTGCTTCTAATTCTGTGCCTCCCTCTCTCTCTGCCCCTCCCCCACTTGTGCTCTTTTTCTCAAAAATAAATAAACATTAAAACAAAAAAAAAAAGAATTTCAAGCAAATTGGGAATAAAGGACACCATTTAAAACTAACAAAGACTGGGGTGCCTGGGTGGCACAGTCGGTTAAGCAGCCAACTTCAGCACTGGTCATGATCTCACAGTCTGTGGATTTGAGCCCCACGTCGGGGTCTGTGCTGACAGCTCAGAGCCTGGAACCTGTTTTGGATTCTGTGTCTCCCTCTGTCTCTGCCCCTCCCCACTTGTGCTCTGTCTCTGTCTCTTTCAAAAATAAATAAACAAAAAAAAATTTAAAAAGTAACAAAGACTGGGGCGCCTGGGTGGCGCAGTCGGTTAAGCGTCCGGCTTCAGCCAGGTCACGATCTCACGGTCCGTGAGTTCGAGCCCCGCGTCAGGCTCTGGGCTGATGGCTCGGAGCCTGGAGCCTGTTTCCGATTCTGTGTCTCCCTCTCTCTCTGCCCCTCCCCCGTTCATGCTCTGTCTCTCTCTGTCCCAAAAATAAAAAAAAAATAAAAAAAAAAATAAAAAAAAGTAACAAAGACTAATATTAAAACCAACAGAAAATGGTATCATAGATTATACATATACATATATATATAATATATTAAATACATATTATAGGTTATACATACACATGCATACAGGCACACAAAAACACACGTGTACACATACACACATGATAAACACATAAATTAAGGAGTTTTTTTGTAATTGGGTAAAATTATCTTAAAATTTCTACAGAAGAAATAAATATCAAAAAATAATCAAGTTTTTATTTATTTTTTATTTTAAAAAATTTTTTAATGTTTATTTTTGAGAGAGAGAAAGACAGAGTGCAAGGGGGGGAGGGGCAGAGAGAGAGGGAGGCACAGAATTGGAAGCAGGCTCCAGGCTCTGAGCTGTCAGCACAGAGCCCGACTTGGGGCTCTAACCCATGAACTGTGAGATGATGACCTAAGCTGATGTCAGACGCTTGAACAACTGAGCCACCTAGAAGCCTCTCAAGTTTTTACAGTGGAAGAATGGCTCAGGGACATTTGCCCTACCTGGCATTAGATGATTCTATGGAGCCAACTGTGAGTAAGTCTATCTGTATTGGCCTAGGAATAGACAAAAGATCATTGGTATGGAATAGAGAAATAAAATTGATGCCAACGTATTTGAGAACTTAATGGCACAGATATACTATTTTAATTCAATGAAAAAGAAGACTGTTCTTAAAATACAAGTTTTATTAAGAACTTACAGATGAAAAATAAAACGAGTACAGTTTATAAGAAAAAATAGCTATTTACATGCTATACAATCTAGGTAAAGGAAACCCTTTTAACCAAGATTAGACATTAAGAAACTATAAATATAAAAACAAAGAAGCCTATTTGACTCCATTTTTTTCAAATGTGTAGGAAAACAGCAAAACATCTATTAAATAAACAACCAATGTAAAAAAAAAAACATGCAATGGAGGAAACAAAGTGTTGATATCTATAATATATTTATTGTCTTCCAAGCTTACAATATAGAAAAACAACCCAATAGAAATATGGGCAAGATGGGAAGCATAGGCAATTCAGAGAAAAGCAAACCCAAGAAATATATTACAATAAACTAGCAGTCCAGAAAATTCAAATTAAAATAACAAGAAGATACTAGACAGGCAAAAATGAAAAAGTCCAATAATGCATATTGCTGCCAGTGATATGGCGGGAAAGGACATCCCCACATGGCTGGTGAGAATGTGAATGAAATATTAAAGCCTTTGGGGAAAACAACCTGGCAATATCTATATTTAAATTAAGAATGCTTAATTTCAACAAATTTCAACAGAGCCAAGTCACTTCTAGGCATCTATTCTATGTGAATGAAAGTACTACTATCTGAGGGTACTCAGGAAATATGAGGAAAGATGAGCAAGAGTGTTTTGTTGCCACACTGCCAAAATAGGAAACAAAGTGAATGTCTATCCACAGGGGAAGGACTGGATAGCTTTCATCCATCCATATCACAAAACTACTGTATAACGATAAAGAAGAAATATCTGGTGACTTATAAAGCAAAATGCAGAAAAGTGTATACAATATAATACTTTTAAAAGAAAGAAAAATATTGACCAAAGACTGTGTTATACTTATGTATGGTTATATAAGCATATGTATGAGTATGTGTATAGCATATATTTCTCTATAATCATATAATCATAGAGACACACAGGAGGACACGTACAAGGTTGTTGGCTTGGGCTCTCAAGGGATGTAGGGAGTGATGAGTAAATCACTGAAGGTAGGGGGAGAATAGAGGGAGACGGAAGCCAAGCCAAGGGAGAGAGAGAGACAGAGCAAGAGAGACAGAGAGAGGAGGGGAGAGCAAGAGAAAGAAAGAAAGAAAGAAAGAAAGAAAGAAAGAAAGAAAGAAAGAAAGGAAGGAAGGAAGGAAGGAAGGAAGAGAAAAAGAAAGAGAAAGAAAAGGCTTCAAAAAAACACCACCAGTATATATGATAATGTCACATTTACGCATCTCTGTAAAATATTTTATGTATATGAGTAGTAATAAAAATTCAATTAAAGAAAAAAAAAGCAAGCAAGCAGAAGAGGAACCAGATGCATTTAACAGAGGAAACAAGCACATTACCAAGGAGGGATATTCCAAAATTTCTATCCTAAATTTGTTGTTTGAAACTTGGATCCCATCCGCCCAAACACAAATACATACAGATTTCCACGTAATTCTTTTTTACCCCATAATATTTAGACCATAGAGTACAATGAGTTCTGTAGAACCTATTCAACAGGAAATTTGAGTTCCATCTAGGAAAGCCAAGGCCACCTTCTCAAGCTGTAGCAGTGACAGTGGTCACAGGTAGGCCCATTCCATAACCTCCCTACCACCAAAGAAACCAGAAGTGAGAGCAGGGCCTGGTGTTCCACACAGCTCCAGGGAAAACCATTCACACTGTATTCGATATGAGTGCTGCCTCTTGCAATCGTGCAGTGTCGTGGTCCCAGTCAGGACGTCCAGTTCCAAACTACTGAGAGGAATTCCTATGACCAGAAGCAGGGATTCCCACACATGGTGGGGGAGCGGGCTGAGGAATGAGAGGTCAGAACTGGGACAGAGGACTAGGGCAGCAGAGTGAGATGAGATGGAGTAGGTGTAGGGGAGAAAGAAGGCTGGACAAGCATGTAAGAATCATGACTGACCGGTTTTATAAATTGACAACTATATCCAGGGAGCCTGGGTGTTTCAGTTGGTTAAGTGTTGAGTCTTGACTTTGGCTCAACTCATGATCTTGTGGCTTGTGAGATTGAACCAAGCATCAAGTTCTGCACTGACAGCACAGAGCCTGCTTGGGATTCTCTCTCTCCCTCTCTCTGCCCCTCCCCAACTCACACGTGCTTGCACTTGCTCTCTCTCAAAAAAAAATTTTTTTCAAAAAAAATCAACAACTATATTCCTCTAACATAGCACCTGATGAAAACATGAAATTTAAATATCATCATGTGGCAATAGTACAGACCTATATGTTCACTCAACGTTCACTTCTCACATTCCAAATACTAACATTTAATCAGACAGGTAAATGATGAGGATGTGAAAACAAGCAAAAAAAATTTTACAGATACAGAGCACAAGTTGGGGGAGAGAGAGAGAGACAGAGAGAGAGAGAGAGAGAGAGAGACAGGATCACAAGCAGGCTCTACACCCAGTGCAGAGCCTGATGCGGGGCTCGACCTCAAGACTGTGAAATCATGGACCTGAGCCAAAATCTAGAGTCAGATGCTTAACCAGCCCAGGCACCCTGAAGTGAATATTTTTAAAAGTTGGCTGTTGATTTTTAGTCTCTATTGTGACCTACATTAAAGTATTAACAGTCATTTTTAGAAGTCACTTTTATATTTTAGTAACTTATTGGATGCTTTAGGCATCTAATCAGGTCCAAATATTTTCCTCTTGCAAATGGAACCATAGTCTATAATTACAGCTTACCACAAGCCACCCAATTATCCAATGCTTATTCAATTGTGTTGTAAAAAAGCAAGATGCAATGTCTGTGGTCTGATACACACCCTCATCCACAAAGCCTGAAAGCCTCCAAATATAGTTGGGAGCCAGGACTACACCAGAACTTTTTTTTTTTAATTTTAAAAACACATACATCCACCTTCCACTGTACATCTCTTCTCACTCTTCCTTCTCTAATGTGAACTCTTTCACACGGACACAGTGTCATATAATAAAACCCTGACTTAAGGGGCTTTCAAGAGTACTCATACTCAACATAGTTTCCACAGTGAATCCTCTCCTGGAATTTAATTGCTAAGCTCTGTCTAAGCCCACAGCTGACATACATAACAAGCCCAGACTCTCATCAGTGCAGAACATCCTGTGGCCTAAGCAAGCGGTCATGTCACCTTCAGTGAAACCGAGACCGTCAGGCAGAACTCCTCTCGTATCAAGGGGTTTAGAGATAGGCTCATGATTCTATGTTGACAGCAAGGCTTGCACATCAGCCAAGAGTCTGACCTAAAAGAAGGAGAACTCAAGTATGAGCCAAGAGTTATTTACAGCCTTCTAGCACTCTTAAGGCAGCCTGGCAAAGACAGCTAGTAGAGTAATAGACATTTTCACTTGTTTCTGATTCTGTCCAACCAGCAGATGAGTCACATAGCTACAGCCAAGATTACCTGATCATATTTCCCCCTTGACACAAGTTAATCAGGACAGTGACAGCAGAAAGGGCCAAGAGAGAGAGTGAGTCAAATATCCAATTGCCAACCATGGTAAGGAGCATAATGAACGAGCAGAGTTGATGGTTGAGTCAGCCCCTCCTGAGTCGATAGAGAAAAACCAGCGGTTTGTATTAACAACTTCCTTTTTTAAAGCTAGTAAGGATTATCTGGTTCAACAGTCAAAAAGAAAAATTTGGCTCACTTCCATCTAAAACTCTATCAGTACAACCAATTGATTTGGAAATCAAAATGGAAATGTCTTGGCCAGTATGTTGGTTGAAAGTTTATTATTGTGGATTCTGAGGCAGAAGGGAACAAAGTTCACAAATGTTAGCCTACTATACACTGTCAAAGATCATCAGCTTTAATTCCTCTAAGAAACTTCCTCCACCCTATGCCCTGCCTCTTCCTAGCCAATTGCCATTATTAAAGCCTTCTTGAAAAACTGCTTATTTTGAAAATTGTCATTTCTCTGATTTAAGCTGATATTATTTAGACTTCAAATTCTGAAAGGTAGTGCCAACACTTAGCCCCTACCAAGAAAACAATTAAAAATTTAAAAATGCCCTGGTCCCCAGAGAAGCATAAGTTATACATTTCAAGCAACTATATAATACTGTCTTATTTGGGAAATTATCAAGTGTTGCTTCATAAATGTATTTAGGAACCACAAGGGTTTTTCAGTTGGTCAGGACATTTTCCTATTTAAACATTGATTTAGAAACCTTGCCAAGTAAACCAGGAAATCAAGAGAGCAAAATTATGCAGCACATAAAGAAAGCAGCTGCATTTCTCCAATCCTAGTAATTTAACCAGTCGTTTCTTTAAACAAAAATGAAGAGGGGGGAAAAAAAGAGAAGCAAATCTGGCAGCACTAATCTCATTTCATTACACTGGCAAACCAAAATATCAGTCATCAAACATATTTGATGGAAAACATTTGTCCATTGTGTTGATGTTCTTAAAAAGTGAAACGTACAATATAGTATAGGAATTTAATATCAAATTACATTTGAAGGGCCATTTCAGTAATTAAGTGAGAAAATTATTTCTAGCAGATGCCTTTCAGTTTAAAAGCATACCCCAGGCAAAATTCCCCAGCATCAAGAAAGATCAAGAGTGCTAAGAGATTCAGAAATCACACACACACACACACACACACACACAAAGGTCAGGACAGAGAATGTGCGAATGTGCACCATGAGCAATGAAATACAATATATATGAAGACACACATTACAAGACACAGATAAAGCAAGCAGGTTAAGTCTTCATCTAACTTGGCATACAATAACAAAAATAATGAGAGGGAGGAGGGGGGAGGAGGAGGAAGAAGAGGAGGAAGAGGAGGAGGAGGAGAGAGAGATTTGCCTAAAGATTTATTGTATGACTTTCATGCTGCTATGAGGTTAGGTACTGGTCCTATGTTTAAGATTTCAAATTACATAGATGAAATCTTCTGTGGATATTTACTTAGTCTCCTATTTAAGCCCAAATAGGAACTAGCTAAAACCTGGGCAGAAAGTGTGCTTAGAATCATCATACTCCTTCCAATTCATATTATCCCTTCTTCCAAGTTTTTGCAGATGGCAGAGAAATGCACACAAATAATGGTCAAATGGTTTGGCTCTTTAAAACTTTTTTTTGAACATCAGTGAACATGAGTGAGAATTTCTGAAATTACCTCTGTGTAAGTAGTTGCCTATTCTATCCACAACCTTACCAGGCTACATATATAGAGAATATTCAAGTCTTGAAGAATAAGCAGAAGATAAATATAATACTGATGGGTCTATAATTTAATGTAAATGATCTTTTAAAATGCTATAAAAATAAAATATTCTGGATTCTTTATTCATTTCTTTTGGTTCCAGGGATGTGCCATGATGGTTAGCTTTCATTTTAGAGACTATTTATTTATTTAATGTTTATTTATTTTTGAGAGAGAGACAGAGTGTGAGCAGGGGAGGGGCAGAGAGAGAGAGGGAGACACAGAATCTGAAATAGGCTCCAGGCTCTGAGCTGTCAGCACAGAGCCTGACACAGGGCTCGAACTCACAAGCCATGAGATCATGACCTAAGCCAAAGTCAGACACTTAACCAACTGAGCTACCCAGGCGCCCCTCATTTTGGAGACTATTTTAAAGAAAGGCAAAAGACCACATCGAGATAAATGGAAGGATCCTGGTCTGAGTTTTCTATGACTGCCATAACAGAGCACAACAACTTGGATAGCTTGACCAACAGAAATTTGTTTAAGCCTCTTCACAGCTCTGAAGGCAAAAAGTCTAAAATCAAGGTGACAATAAAATTAGCTTCTTCTGAGGGCCTCTCTTGACTTATAAATGGTCACCTTCTTTTAGTATCTTCACATGATATTCCCTCTGTGTGTCAGTGTCCTGATCTCCTTTTCTTACAAAGACACTAGTCATATTGGATTAGGGACCACCCATAGGACTTCATTAATTACTTTTTTAAAGGCCTTATCACTAAACACAGCCACATTTTAAGGTCCTGGGAGTTAGGATTTGTAAATTTAAAGGGACATATGAATTTTAAGAAACAACAATTTATTCTGTAACAATCCTCTTATTGAATACAGTTTTAGGAATGCAAGAAGAAATTTTTTGTAAGACTTTTTAATCTATTAATGATCTAGAAAGAAAGAAATATTCAGAGCCAAAAACTAAGTGAAGAAAAATCCATAGATATAAGCCTATTGCTGAAGCTGGCTTCTCCCCTGAGAGCATTTGCCTAATACAGGTGATTTTGTCCTTGGTTCTCAAGAACTACAGGTTACTCAGAATAGAAGACATATCTAAGGCCATATCTAAGGCGAGGGGTTGGATGGGAGACATTAACTTCCTGCCCCTTCTAAAAGTGAAATCCCTAAGAAAAACCTGAAAGTACTTGCCACTTGCCAAAGGACTACAAGAAAAATGCCTGTACCAGTCAGATGGTGTAAAAACCTACCATAAGAGTTTATCTGAAACATGTTCAATATATTTAAATACATAAAAAAGGAGATTAAAATATGAATAAGAAACTGTTTTAAATTACCAACATTAAAAAAAAAAGAATTTCTCAAAACTAAAACTGTAACAATTGAAATTAAAAATACAAGGGATAGGGGCCTGGGTGGCTCAGTCGGTTAAGTGTCTGACTTCACCTCAGGCCATGGTCTCGTGGTTCATGAGTTCGAGCCCCACATCAGGCTCTGTGCTGACAGCTCAGAGACTGAAGCCTGCTTCAGATTCTGTGTCTCCCTCTCTCTCTGCCCTTCTGCTCACACTCTGTGTCTCTCTGTCTCTCAAAAATAAACATTAAAAAAAATTTTTTAAATACAAGGGATAAATTTAAGAGAAGATAAGATGCAACTGGAGAGAGAATAATAGAACTAGAAAATATTTCTCAAACAATAGAACTAGAAAACATTATTCAGAACCATACAGAAATAAAAAGAAAATACGAAAAATATTTAAGAGATAGCAATAAAAGTTGTAATTTCTAACATATATTTAATTGGCACTTTGGCATTTCCAGATGGAGAGGGAAGTAAAAGCAGGGCTGAGGCAATAGTTGAATGCTGAGAAAATTCCAAAACTGGCTAAATAACATCAATCTACAGATTTTAAAAATCCAATAAAACCCAACCAAGGTAAATAAAAATAAATCTACAACCAAACACATCGTGCTGAATTTAAAGAATACTACCATTGACAAAAGCAAAACCATTTTTTTTAAGTTGGCAGGAACACGAAAGATGTCTTCAAAGAAATGACAACTGGACTAAGAGCTCATTTCTTAACATCAATATTGAGGCCAGAAGATAAATGAGAAAATATATTCAAAGTATTGACAGAAAATGATTGTCACCTAGAATTTTATAGCACCAGGAGTAGAAATTGTGGCTTAATTTAACACAAGAATCTTAACTGGTCTAGACATAAATAGGACTAAGAAATTGACTATCTTTTAAGAATAAGATTAAAATAAAGACTTTTTCTCACACCAATAAAAGTAGTTTTCTAAAAGCAGATGCTCTCTAAAAACATTCTAAAAAACATTAAGAGTACACTGAGTACACTTACCTTAATGAGTACTGAGAAATGTATAGAATTGTTGAATCATTATAGTGTACACCTGACACTAGTATGACACTGTAAAAAAATTCTACATGGTGTTTTTCAGACAGAATTAGAGATGATAGAGAATGAAAATCTGAAATGAAAGAAATAATGAAGAGGATAGAAAGCATAAAATAACATAGAAAACGATCCAAATATGTGGATAAATTCCAATCAAGTGCTGACTACTTGACACAATAATAGTATCGTGATGTTGAGTTAAGAAGTAAAAATATTCTTTCTTTTCCCCTTTCAAGGAACTGAGCATGGACATGCTTGTTACCCCTGTTTTGTCCCTACAGATAGGTAACACCATAGGGGTAATGGACAAATGAATGAAAAGAAACCTAGGTCCCTACTGAGTGACTGTTTGGAGCCACTTTTCCAAATGGCCCACTTACTACAGAACTAGTATGTGAAATAGAAATTGACTTCCAATATCTTCAATTCATTGTATTTTTAAAATTAGACTGTACCCCTATCTACATTTAATATTTACATTCTAATCATTTAATTTGTTCACCCACTTCTGACTTATATAATACTTTTTTAGCATTTCCTTTCCTTTTCTTCTTTCCTCCCTTCCTCGCTCCTTCCTTCCTTCCTTCCTTCCTTCCTTCCTTGGAAGAACACTTCTCATGAGATCAACCTTCTTTAAGTACACAATAGGCTATTGTTAACTACTACAGGCACAATTTTGTAAAGCAGATCTCTAGAACTTATTCATCTTGCATAACTAAAACTTTATACCCATTGAATAGCAACTCTTCATTCACCCTCCCCACAGCACCTGGTAACCACCATTCTACTTTCTACTTTGATGAATTTAATTATTTTAGATATCTCATATAAGTAGAGTCATTAAGTAATGTCCTTCAGTAACTGATATTTCACTTAGCATAATGCCCTCCAGATTCATCCAAGTTGGTATATATGGCAAGATCTCTTTCTTTTTTAAGGCTGAATAATATTCCATTGTACATATATATCACTATATAATACAATTGGGAAATATTTTACAGAATTCCAGAAAATATATGTACCTAAAAGCATAAACATGATTTTAAAAAAAGGATGGCAAGGGTGCCCGGGTAGCTCATTTGGTTAAGCGTCTGGCTCTTGACTTTAGCTCAGGTCATGATCTCACAGTTCATGGGTTGGAGCCTCACGTCAGGCTCTGCACTGACAGTGTGGAGCCTGCTTGGGATTCTCTCTCTCTCTCCTTCTCTCTCTGCCCCTCCCCAATTTGTGCTCTCTTTCTGTCTCTCTCAAAATAAATAAATAAGCTCTAAAAAAAAAAGACAGAATTACAAAAAGAAATAAACAAATATTCTACTATAACAGGAGACTTTCACCCAATTCTCTCAAACATACAAATAAACAAATAAGAATTCAGGTAATTTTACCAACAATTAATAAGTCTGAACTAATGGACATTTTTTTAAATTTTTTTTTAACATTTACTCATTTTTGAAAGGCAGAGAGAGACAGAGCACGGACAGGGGAGGGGCAGAGAGAGAGGGAGACAGAAACAGAAGCAGGCTCCAGGCTCCAAGCTGTCAGCACAGAGCCCGACGAGGGGCTTGAACTCACGGACCACGAGGTCACGACCTGAGCCAAAGTCGGCCGTTTAACCGACTGAGCCACCCAGGCGCTCCCTAATGGACATATTTAGAACACTAGTGCCCCAAATGGTGAAATACATCTTTTGTTGAAGCATAAGTGGAACACTTATGAAAAATGAATACAGGGCCATAAAGTGGTATTGATAAATTCAAAGGATTGTTACTTTTACAGATTACATTTTATGTATACAATCCAATTACATCAGAATAATAAAAATATGACTAGAAAATCACCATACATTTAGAAATTTTAAAATATACTTCTAAGTTACACATGATGTGGCAGAAACTGATCAGATGTTTACCATATCTTTTCTAGGTGGGGCCATGTGCTTAGTTCTTACCAAGATGCTGTGAATGAAAGCAACACGACATTTCCAGGACAAAGCAATTAAGACCACTCACTTTTCTCCTCTCTCTAGTGACTTTGGAGAAAATGTCTTAAAAATGGTAGAGGTACCAGATGATAGAAGCCTGGATTCTTGACTCACCTGTTGGTACCTTAGATAATCACAAACCAGGAATATCTGTTTTGGGTGCACAAAGAGTGGGGGGGAAAATAGGCACTTACTGTATTATGGCACTGAGGTTTTAGAGTTGTTTGTTATAGCAGCTAGTTCAACTTATCCTGTTATCCGACTATCTCAACACTGTCAGGTCAGATTCCAAAAGACTGTAATTGGAGACTCTTGTATTACTCTTCCTTCCTCTCTTTGAGTACACAGGCAAAATTCCCTCCAAAGAGTACATTTTAATTAAGATGAGTTCACCATATTGCATATGGGTTAAGAAGCTTAGTCTTTAGAGTCAGACAGACATAAATCCTGGTTCCACCATTTATTGCAATGTGACTTTGGGTCAGTCATTTGCCTTCTCTCTCTGAGTTCCAGTTTCTCCATCTTTAAAAGAGATACAGACCTTTCAACTTTAAATAACTGTTACACGATTAAATTAAATAAAAGAAAAATGGGTAGGATTTTTAGCATTAAGTCTCATTCTGGTAGATGTTAAAATTATTATAAAAACTCTTGTATTCAAAAGTAATATGGCTCAATTAGAACCAATCTCAGACTCTTTCCTTGACTGTTCTGTGCTCAGCCCTCCTCCAATCACCCGGTACTATTTTTTTTCTCCCGCTTAATTCCAAACGCATATGTGATTTCACCAGGCCTGAGAAACAAAAAGGACACAAATAGAGAGGGGATGCAAAGTCATATTAAGAGCCAAACACCAGCATGAAATCCCATGACCTTATCAATTGCTTTGGAATCATATGCCTATAAACCAAAACAGTAGCCTCTTGGCAGGAACATTTAGTCCATGTTCCAAAATAACCCAAGTATCTTCACAAGTCAAAACTTCAGAGACATCCTTTTAAATAAAAATTAGAACTTATATTATTAGCCTAAATACAAATACCGACACAGACAGCTCTAAGAAACTGAGACACTTTAAAATAAAATTTCCAAATAAATTGAAAATGAACTTTTCTGGCTCCAGCCTTACTTAACCATTTGCTAGCGTTTTCATAAAACCAAATATATTTAAATCCCCCCAAGGATTCTTACAAAATCAGAAGACTGGGCCAAAGGCAGCCACTAGATCAATGTGGGTCTCTAGGACCAACAATTATGTGGCTGCAGATGACAGATTAGGCTTTTTTTTCTCCACTTGGGATACTCATGCTGGGAGCATGCAAACCTGTATACTGCATTCCAATGTCTCTTGCTTGAAGCAATTTGGAGTTGTTGCATTTAATTACCTCTGATGAAATATTTTGATACCTTGATGCATAAAACCTTGGGGGAGAAACCTCCTTAAGAAAGTCAACTTGATTGTCAAAGACATTGAGGGAACCCATCTCCTCAGCAATGCCATCTATGCTTACAGAGAAAAGCATTGAGATAGCTCACAAACAGTCCTCTAGTCATGATGGATCTATGAAGAAACAGGTGTCACTGCCAGGATTCTATAGTTTGGTCATGGGAGGAGGGTAGTTATCAACTGCTGGGTGGAGTTTCCACACTACTGGATAAGACCCAAATGAAAAATAGAAAAGCCCTCAACTCACTGAGACCAACATGTTGAGATCACTAGACATGAAGAAAGGAAGGGAAGGAAAGAAGAAAACAAATTCTCCTAGACTTACCTTTCAATCCTCATCTCCAGTCAACACCCAAGTCTTGTCTTGTAGAATCTCCCTATAAAATATGTCGCAAATGTGGTCCCTCCTCTCATTCCTACAATCAGTGCCTTCACGTGGGCCTCCATCATTCCTCTACCCATAGCCTGCTGGCTTGTCCCTTTATCCAAATATTAGCTCCATCCAAAAGTGCTATGTGATCTTTCTGTTACATAAATAATATCATATGACACCCTCTTTAAACTCTCTGGAGGTCAGAAAGCAAGGAAAAAAGGCCTGATGTTTCAAATAAAAAACATGGAGTAAGACAGTAGACGTAAAACTACCCTACTACCACATTACTACCTTAAATGTAAATAAACCAAATACTCCAATTAAAAGACAGTGATTGTTCAACTAGATTTTTAAAAACAAACCTAAATAGTTTCTATTTACTTTATTTAAAAAAAAGGACTAATATAGGTGAAAGTAAAAGGAGAGAAAAGAATATGCTATGTAAACACTGCAATAAGAAAGTTGGTATGCCTATTTTAGCATTAGACTAAGTAGACTTTAAGGAAAGTAGTATTACCAAAAATGAAAAAAAAAAATGATGATGATTTAGGAATAATTCAACAGTGAAGTATAAAAATACTAAGCATGTGCACTTAATAACAATTTCCAAATATACAAAATGAACACTGACAAAATAAAGAAAAAATTAAAAAACTTTAAAATCAACAATTATACCTGAACATTTTAAAATATTTTTCTCCACTGATGTATTTATCAAAAAAAAAAAAAGAAAGAAAGAAAGAAAAATGGCAGGAAGGAATGTGAATCTTTGACTTTTTTAAATCTGACTCTTAGCCAGAAAAAGGGAAAGAATATGAGCAGTTGTTTAGAAATCAAGTTGGAAAGATCCACACAGAAACTCCAAGGTGACAGTAGCTTGTGAAATGGATGATTTCTGTGAGGTTGTTTAGCCCTTCAATTTAGTCCAAAGTGTAAAGCAAGATCCAGGAACAAAGCTATCGGTCCTTTATCTAGAAATAGCACCAACTCAGACTCAAATGTATTTACCATTTTGGCAAATGCCAAACATTTTTGTTTTTAAACATTTTCATATGTGAACTTAATACCAGGTTGAATCGCATGAAATTGCTGTTTCTGTAGATCAAAACTGGTTGAATATGAGCAACTTCATACCTTCAACCAAAAATATACATATATATGCATGCTTTAAATTACAAAAGTAAATTCCTCCTTTAGAAGTTTCACACATGAGGATATGCTTAAATATTTCCACAATACTTCTGAGAAACACAAATCATTATAAGAAGAACAAGATCTCTAGTAAATAGAAACTTCCCCGATACCTTCTTTCCCACTAGATAGGCAGACAGACAGAGATAGGTGACAGATATAAAACTGTAGATGTGATAGTGTATACTGCTATCATATTATAAACATTAGTTTTGCAAGTGACATCCAACAGAACATTCTACAGATGTCCACCCTGTGCAATGCATTGTCTCAAATGAAATACATTGTCTAAATAGTCATTTCAGGTCAGCTGAGTCTTTAAGTGAATTAAATCAGATTGAACGGGGTTTCTATCATTCCTCTTGATTTTCAAACTCTTCATGACCATTCCATGATCTGTTCTCTACCTGTACTATATCTTATTTTCCCCCTTCTCACCATGATCCTCCCCCGTGGCAATCATATAGCAGCTATAAGATTTATAACTGTAAGATTTATAACGGGTGTCCAACCTCTGACTTCAGCATCTTGATTGAACTGTTAGTCTCCAATTCATTGATCCATTTTAACTGCAGTATCCCTTTCACAGAAGGTTCCACCCTTTTCAGTTGGCTAAGAGACAGGCCTTAAACTGACAAGACTCCATCAATCAACAAAATAGAAATTTGTTTTTATTATATATCTCGTCAGTTTTTTTCTCCTCCAAAATGCCAAGGAGAAAATAAATCAGGATGGATAAAACATAATGACTAAACATTTTTTTCATCTAGAGAACATGTTAATTATGCTTAAAACACCTTATTAAACATTGAATCTTACATCAAAAGGGCTTTTGAGACACATTAAAGGTCACAATATTACTATGGAATTATGCTTCTAACTACTAATGATATAAAATGGTATATGAGAACATATCCCGGAAATTTTTGACAAATTGGCAGAGAAGTACATGCTACACCTCACTGCCTTGCCAAAGTTTTCACACTTGCTTCCAGGGTCAAACTTGAACTACTAAGGCAGACTAACTAAGACATAAAACTCCAATAATAATTAATCCATTATGATAACTAGAATCGATTTGAAGGTTAAAGGTGAGTCACTCAGGAAAATATAGATTTGCTGATGAGATTTTAAAGAGATTCACTGATAAAAAGAAATTACTAAAACATCTACATTCACCAGAGACTCAAGAACTGTTATAAAACAGCCATAGACCAGCTAGTTTTACAAGAATAGTCCTTCTACAACCATAGAAATAATTTTTTTCCTTTGACAAATCATTCAAGCTGAGGAACAGTTTGAATTAATAGAGAATGTATTCCTCCTCCATATCATGAATAAATATGAAAAGGAAAACGAGGAACAAATTGTACATGTAAAATTCCTTATTGACTTAGTTAAAATGTTTATAAATTTTTAAATTTATAATTTAAATTTTATATTAATGTTTTAACTGAATAATTAAACACTTAAAACTTAAATACATGTTCCTGTATTGTTATTAAAGGTATTTAAGTCATTTAAATATTAATTATTTTACTTTAATTTTTGCCCATGAAGAATTAACCTACAGGAACTGCTGTCCCACTACAAACATTTAGAAACACACACAAAACATTTGAAATAACTGTTTTCCGACATTAATGACACATCAGCAGTACAGGAAACTGATTCCTGAGTGATGGGAAATAAATCAAACAAACTCCATGATTGCCCCCCAGCTTTCTGCCTGGAGGCATTTCTCAGTCTGCAGTGCAAAGATGGGGGAACTCAAAGCCCAGCAGGTAGTTTTCCTGAGTTAAGGAAATAGAGTCACAGTTCAGAAAAATTGAAGCAACTAGAATTTGCAGGACATACTGTTGGAGCGGAAGAAACTGCACAAAGAGCTCTGGAGACCTGAAGAGAGTTTCCTTCTAGTCTCTGCCTGAGTACTGATCCAGACGTGTGTTAATGAAAACTTCATGAGGCCTCAGGAAAACACACTGGAAATTAGTAGGCCAAACAATTCCCAGAGCCAAAAGAAGACAGAGAACAGTTGGCATCTCACCAGCCAGAATGGAAAGACTTCATAATATGTGGGGCCTAAAGTAGAGTCCTCAGAAGCATCTTACCTTACTAGTGGGGCTAAACTGGCCCTTGAACAAAGACTACTGGAACCGACATTATAAAGTCTAAAAGTAAGCCTCAAAAGGATAGGATTAACCCCAAGATAAAGGCCAAAATAAAGCTCAACACTTTTCAAAGGAATCCAACAAAATCAAGCAGTCAAAAAAGTAAATGTCACAATGGTCAACACAAAATGCAAAGTTACTAGGCTTACAAAAAAGTAGGCAAATACAGCCTCTATCCAGGAGAAAAATCAACCAATATAAATAGATTCGCAAATGATGGAGATGATAGAATTAGCAAAGCCCTTAAAATGATTTTTTTAATCCTATACATATGCCCAAGGATATCAAGATATTTAAAAAAAAGCAATGTCTGAAATATAGTTACTTGGAGTCTTGATTAATGTGATTCTAGTAAAATATACCAAAAATGTCCATGATAGCATCTCGCAACTTAGATATAATTATTCAACGCATTCACAATCCCCTATAAGAACATCCCTTTGGTTCCCCATTATCTTCAAAAGAAAAGCCAGACTGCAGGGCACTGTTTCCTAAAGAAAGCTCTAGACCAGGAGACAAAATCTTTTATGTAAAGGACCATATGGTAAATATTTTTGGCATTGCAAGCCATATGGTACCTGATGCAACCATTCAGCTTGGCTCTTGTACAGTGAAAGTAACCACAAACAATATGTAAATAAATGGGCATTATTTGCTGACCCCTGCTCTAACGCTATTCAATAGAAAAGCTACTAGCTACATGTGGTTATTACAAATGAAATTCAAATTGCTTAAAATTAAAATTAAATTTAGTAAAATTAAAACTTTGGTTCCTCAATTGAACATGTGGCAGATGTAAATGGCACAGATAGAGGACATTTAACTTCCACTATCACAGAGTGTTTTACTGGACAGTGCTGCTCCAGGGACTACATGCATAAGAATTACTTGATGTCTTTGTGAATGCAAATTTCTTCACCTACCTCAACATGTTGAACTAGATTCTCTCTGAAGGTGAAATCTAGATTTCTGGAGGGTGAGTCATATGTGTACTAAAAATAGATAACTACTGGGTTAAAGAATGAGGTCCCTAACATAGTCTTATCATAGGTTTAAGGTTTGAGTCCTAACTACTTTATGCCTTTTCATTATTTGTCTTGTATTCCTGCCTATTATTCCTACCCAATCTGCTCTGTCATACATTACAAATGAACCACATAAATTAGCACATCTAACTACAGCAATGAGACAAACAGAAGAAAGAATTATTACCCTGAAGAAGCCTGATCAGTGACTTCTTGCCAAATGCATGTAAAACTGTCTCATTTTCTAAGTTAAATTACTTAGGAGAAAAAAAAACTGTCTTATACTGCACAAATATAATAGATACTACTCTTTCTCTACCTGTGTTCTCTCTTAACTTGGGTGTTCCTTTTAGTAAATAAGAAGATATTCCTGCAAAATGCAAATTTGAAAATCAGTATGTTCAAGTGTGGGATCTGCAGCCAGACTACTTGGATTCAAACCCCAACTCTACCAATTATTATCTTATGTGAACCTGAACAAGTCACTCAACCACTCTGTGCCTCAGCTTCCTCATCTGTCAATGGTGAAAATCACTATAGCTACTACAATGAATTCCTATGAGGATGACATGATTTAATATATGTAAAAAACTCAGACTAGTACTGGCATATAATAAATGCTATATGTGTTAGCTATTATTATTTTCATTGCATCAGCATTAAGGTAAAATTTTATACCATCAATAACAATAATTACCAAATGATCTTACTACAGACTGAACACACTGGATTCATTATAAACTGGACCCATTTTGCATACATGTATGTCATGTATGGTAGGAATAACCCTGTTGGGAGATTTCTCCATACAAGAAGTGTATATCAGCACAAATGTAAGCAAACGTTGAAGCCTAAAGTATCACTGAAAATAAGCATCTTCATGCACTGGAGTCACTTTCCTACTGCTTTCACGCTTTCTATTATTCTTTATTTTCACATATTTGAAAATATTCTAATGGAATTTTACTCAGCCTGAATCCACATGCTTGCATTTTATGTGCACAAACTAAAGCAAAAGTGTTAATATCTAGCAAGTAAATTGTAGGACGCTTATCCTTTCTTTGTGTGTCAGCTGCCGATAGCCATGACGATACTTCATAACAAACAACCACAAAACCTCAGGAGCATATAAAAATTAATTTATTTTTGCTCATGGTTCTTTTAATTGGCTAGATATTCTGCTCATCTGAGCTGTGCATGGCACTGCTCACCTGTGGTCAGTGGCCAGCTCTGGGTTGAGTAGGCAGTGTTGCTAAACTTGGCTGGGCTCTCTCACAGGTCTGGGCTTCAGCTGCAACAACTGTGCTGACTCAACTCTAGTCCATGTCATCACCTATCAGGCTATCCCAGGCACTTTCCCATGATGAAGGCAGAAGATCAAGAGAAAGCAAGCCCAACCGTGCGCATTTCTATGCGCTGTACGTGTAGCAGCCCACTGACCAAAGCAAGTCATTGAGCCAAGCCCAGAGTCAAAGTAGGAGGGACCACAAAGATACACGACAAACAGCATGATAGAGGGAAGCTACTAATTGGGGCCAATAATACAATCTATCACACTCTGCTTCATAAATTTCAGCACTTCCTTTTCTTGGATTGAACTCCCTATCTTTCATTGTCTCATAATCACTAGGATTTTTAACCTGACAAATGTTTCTTTCTCAAAAAGAAGTACACTTGTGTCACTGAGTCACATGTATCTATTCTCAAATAATTTAAATTCCAGTATCTGTAAGTGAGAGATTTCCATTTTTCTACATTCTTACTCAGTTTTACATAAAATGGATTAGCCTATGATTAAACGTGCCACCGTCCAAATCCTAAATCATCTTGCTCCTAGAAAACCTGAGAGTATCATTCATAATCCAAAATAATCAAAGATTACATGATTTTCAGTAATTGCCCAAGTAATTAAAAGTCAATTTGGCATTTTCCTAAGGTCTAAAACTATTTCCTAATACAGTAGTCGATTTATCTGTTATCTTCATCTTAAAAGTTTCACTATAATATCTCATCAGTATGTAATTCCTTGCAATGAAATCAGAATTATTTCATTTTTATTAGCTACACTATAACATTATATATAAAGATTCTGAGGCATGCTTTTGGCACAGATAGAAAAGCTTTCCATGATTTTTTTTCTTCTTATTAGCAAATATCCATCAAGTATCCATAATGGCTAAATACTGTATAAGATACCCTAAAAACAAAAGTTAATCTAGGGCAAATCCTTATTATATTCTCTGCACTCTGAGAGGCTCTTCTAAAATAAGTCTAAATGATGAGTTAAGTAGAGAAGAGAAACAACATGATGTTGATCATAATATTTTCAAGTCTTTAATTATGGTCACAGCTTCATATGGGCAGTTTTACCTTGGAAATTTCCACTCAAGCCTGACACACTCACTCACTCAAACCACAAAGCAAGTGAGCAATGTTGTTGTAGCTGGGGAGAACATATCCATACAAATGCCAACAACCTGTGAATCAGTGGTTTCTTTAGAGTGGCAGCCAATGTTCATGTCAATTCAGTGTAATCTGCTTCTATTATGCCTTTGTTTTCTGCCCAGCACATACTGACTTCATGTGCACAAAGTTTTACTTACAAGTTTCTTAAAATTGGCAGGTACTCTCATATTCTCCCTAAAATCTCATCATCTAAATTCCTAATTCTTATTAGATTATTCATCTTAATTGAAAGACCTAATAGTCCTCTAAAGCAGCGCCTCTCAAACTTTAATGTGCATATCCATCACTGGGGGATACATTTTACGAAACAGCTTCTGGTTTAGTCAGTCTGAGAAGTGACATAAAATTCTACATTTCTAATACTCTCCTAGGTGATGTTGACTCTGCAGTTCCATGAACCCCACTTTGAGTAGGAAGCAAAGGTCATAAGGGCTCTTATCCCCATAGGCATCTACTCCCCAATATGATCCAATCATCCTTCCCTCCCTCTCAAACCCTTTCACTGTGCCCTAATGTGAGATCTACAAATCCTTTCCATACTAAACTCTCACTAAGCATGTCTTTAATCTTCTTATAAAACATTTAGAACATGGGGCGCCTGGGTGGCTTAGTCGGTTAAGTGTTCGACTTTGGCTCAGGTCATGATCTCACAGTTCATGGGTTCAAGCCCCATGTTGGGCTCTGTGCTGACAGCTCAAAGCCTGGAGCCTGCTTCAGATTATGTCTCCTTCTCTCTCTGCTCCTCCCCTGCTTGCACCCTCTTTGTCTCTCAAAAATAAACATTAAAAAAAAATCAAAAACATTTAGAACAAAGCTTGACACATCTTAACTACTCAAAAAATTTGAGTTATTGTTGTTTTATTAACTGAAACCTGGTTGTTTCCCTAAGAACACTGCTCTTGAGTAGAAATATTTTACTTTCATAACCCATATACCTTGGCCACAAGAATTGTAGTAGTTGTTGTTCTTGCTCCCCATTGCCACTTCCAAACTATTTCTCTTTTTTCCTCCATCAGAAAAAAAAAATAAACAAAAACAAAAACAAAAATACCAGATATTTAAGGCCTGTACCATCTGGCTCTACCACCTACCACCTTACCTTGCAGCTGCCACCAACCCACATCTTGTCACTCCCCTGGCTCTCAACCACTACATCTGTTATCAGTTCTCAGTCACTTCAACATCCATATGGATGAACCAGGTGATACCCTGACCTCACCTAAAACATTTCCTCACCTGAAACAGTATCTTCCACTCCCCTTCAGCTACCCATTCCATGAACAAACCCTAGACCTTCTCCTCACCACCTTCAAAACATCCATCTCAATCATGCTATGTCCACCATAATCTGTACTTCCACCTCACGTGCTCAAGGACCCCCCAGATACAATTCAATGACCTTGTTGAAACCTCTAGTGCACTGAAACTTTATATATAATAAAATTACAGACACGTATACCATGAAATTCAAGTTTTTTGTACTTTTGCTTGAAATAATTCCATTTGGATCCATTGGTGCCTTCTAAATAATGTAAATAATGATACAGCATCTGAAAAGTCCAAGAACAAATGTGATCTACCTGAAGTTGAAATCTGAGATCCACAGATGTGAACCACAATATCATTTATAAACAATTATATCTGTAATTACATACACTTTTGTTAAGAAAAATGATGACAGATTTCAGCTAATTCTCAAAATAGTCAGGAATGCTTACGTCAAGAATTGATGACCCACTCTCCTTTTTCAGGCATAAAGAAAGGGTAATAATGTCCTCAGCAGAAAAACGGGGTGAACATGCCAGCCAGAAAGAGCTATCTGTTTAGGACACTGAAGGATGAGATTCTCTTGAAAGCAGATGTCTTCCTAAATTCATTTCCAATCCTAAATTTCACAGTACACAGGCCCATTGAATTCAATTCTTGCTGCTATATACAAAGCCCTTTACCTGGGTAAATACATGAGGCCTGAAGGAAATAAGAAAGCTGTATCTTTCTTCATCTGTTTTTTTTTTTCATTTGCTATCACCTCCTTTATTGCAGACATAAATGGATGCATATGAACTCTTTATGAAGATAGGGTATGCATGGCTTCTCTTTGAAACTTTGGCTTCGTTTGAAAATTAAATGGTTACGGACACTGAGAATACATTAAGTACATAGAAAGTGCAACACAATTTTGTAACAATGCAGACACATGTATAATTTATGAATCATCAATTTTGTGTCATGATTCAAAATTTTAATCATCTTATGAGCATATGTCTTGGAAAAGATTTCTAGTGATACAAACTAGAGGAATTATAGCCCTATCTTTGGTTGGTCTTGACATAATAATTCTGCTGCTATGAAAATTTAAGTTCCATGTCCATAAAATGTTTGACAGCCACTGACAGCCATCTCTTGAAATTGATTTTAAATGCATACACTTTTCTGTAACAGGTAAAACAATGTCCAATATTTTCTGGTCTTCAGTGGACCTTTCTGTGTTTGTTTCCCCATGTTAAAAGTATGTACTATTGGGGCACCTGAGTGGCTCAGTTGGTTGGGCATCTGACTTTGGCCCAGGTCATGATCTCGAGGTTTGTGAGTTTGAGCCCCACTTTGGGCTCTGTGCTGACACTTCAGAGCCTGGAGCCTGTTTCAGGTTCTGTGTCTCCCTCTCTCTCTTCCCCTCCCCCATGTGCGCTCTCTCTCTCTCTCTCTCTCTCTCTCTCAAAAATAAACATTAAAAAAATTAAAAAGTATTTGCTATTAATTAAATAGCAAATAATTATTTAAATAATTCTAGCCAAACCATTCAGGACTTCATTTCATGTCTAAGAGGAGCCTTGAACCTTAGATATTAAGAGGAAAGTGTTTCTGTAAACAGAGATTTAAAAAAAATAAAAGTAAAAACATAAAAAAAAAAAACAGATGTGGTTACAGAATCCGATAGGAGAAGTTCCTTTTTTATAATAAGTGATAGGCCAATCATTTGTATATAGTACCACAGAAATTACTTTTTGCCTTCAGGAGAAATAAGACAAACCATGTTTTGCTCAATTTCTTAAACTTAAGACTAAAAAGTAAAATACACAGACTATCATATATGAGGTATCACTGCCAAACCAAAACTTATCACACAACAGAGTTAATTGCTGGTTAGCTGATACTGTGATATTACAATTTTAGATCAAGTAAGTATGCATTCAGGTTAATTATAAAATAATACAAATGATATTTTTATTAAGTGCAAGACTTAGAAAATTTTTCCTTCCTTAGTTTTTCAAATAGTTATAATGGTGGTTAAGAGTCTGGGTTTTTGAACTGAAAGGACCTAGGTTCAAATTCTAAAGACTAGTAATGCTAATAATATGCTTAATAATGCTAATATGGGTTCTTCATATGACATTCTGCTAATTAATAGAATATATTAGCACCACACCCAAATACACACAGAATCTAACCAATACTGATACCTCTGCCATTACCATGCTGGTCACAAGCATTATCATGCCATGCCCATGTTACTGTTAACAGGCTCTGAATTTATCTCTCTCTGCCTCCACCCTTAAGTTCCTTCTGTCATTCTCCATATAACAGAGCACCAGAATGATCCCGTTAACATGTATATAAGTTAAAATTATCCAGAGGCTGCCAATCACACTTACTCTTTACAATGGCCATCAAAGATTCTGCCACCTACTGTCCAATGGCAAAGAAAACAAGCCTCACCAAAAAGTCTACTGCTCAACCACATTTCTCAGACTCCTTAAAATTAGGTGGAGCCAAGGTATAGAAAAGTTATGGTACAATATCTATCTACTGGTCTTCTGTAACAATCAAGGAGCCCACATGTTGCAAACAGTGCTGCTATAAGATATCAGCAGTCTATCAACTTAGGTCCTTAAGAAACCATGTAGAACAGAGTCCCTGCAAACTGCAAATGGCAACAGTATGAAATAAACTTTTGTTTTGTTAATCCACTAGGATTTGAAGTTAAGAAATGTTACAGAAACTTACCTCCTTATATGACTATGTCTCCTGCCATGATTCCACTCATTCACTCTGTGTAGCCATGGAGGCCCCCTGTATTTCTCTGAACACACCAAGTATTCTCCCCACTTAGGGTTTTGCTGTTCCCTCAAGCACAATGCTCTTTCCCTAAGTCTCAATCCCTTCACTTCCTATAGGCTTATTCACATTTTCTATTTCTTCTTTGGTCAGTTTCACTAGTTTATGTCTTTCTATGGTTCTCTCCATTTCATCCAGGTTACCTAATTTGTTGACTTAACATTGTTCATTGTATTCCCGTATAATCCTTAGCATCCTGTCAAATTATACATCTTTAAATGGCTAAATGGAAACATCAATGTATGTACATTTTACCATAATAAAAATAATCTGGATGGAGCTATTCTTAGTCTCATGAGCCAGCGGGAGAGTTGTTCATAGGAAGACAATTTATAAGTTCTTAATGGGAAGAGTACAGGGCTAAGAGTTAAGGATTTAAGTGACAGGAGTTCAAGGGTATCTAGTAGTTTAAATAATTTCAGGTTTAATATTCTATTTGTTCTTCCCACTCTTCCAAATTTTGAGGGTGATAAGAACTGATGCAATTAATAATTAGTCTTTTCTCTATTAAGCTACTCACATTGTACATCCTTCCTTGGTTTCAGTTGTAAGGGTTAGAAGAATCAATCTAAACTCATATGAGTTGTGCTCCAATTACTTTGCCTATGTCCACAGAATCATCTTTCCATAGAAATTCTAGAACCATAGTTAATTCTGCAACTCTGTTTTGAATCACACATTATATATATTTTTTTCTGATAATATTATATATTTTTTCTGATAATATTATGTTTTTTCTGATACTATTATATATATATATACATATAT
>NW_026058464.1:26759-32036 GCF_023721935.1 Panthera uncia
TATATATATATTTAAAATCTGCAAACTTAGATCAGCTATAATTTGATTATATGGGGAAGAACTGTCTGGAACTTTTATAAAAATCCTTCTGCAGTACAATTTATCTGGAAGTTCCATTTGCAAAGTAAATCTGTACAACATGTCCATAAAGAGGGTCACGAACAAGAAAAGAGTGTTCTTCTGATAATGGTCCCAAAGCAATATTTAAAAGTTTAGTTGGGGGAAAGAATTAGGATTGAGTGGTTTCAGTACTCTAAGGGGACTAATATGGTAGTGGGAGTAATAATAACTAGAGTGGACCAAATCAACAAGAAACTATAGTGTTCTTCATCTATATTTCTAGATCCTTATGAGTTCAGGACATGGAATTGCTGGGCACTAATGTTTCCCGTGAAGTAGCATAACTGGAAAATTTTGAAGAGTGGACCTTTTGTTTCTTGAATAATACAGGACATTGGCTCTTCCAATGATGACTTTCCTTGCAAGATCTTATAGGTGTCCTAATTTATGAGCTCTCAATTCTTAGGTAATAGAAGACCTTTTGTTCTTATTTTTATTTCAGGGGCTAGTGGTTTTATCTAAAAAAACAAAACAAAAAAACAAAAAAACACTGTGCTATGTGGCTCAGTCAGTTGGGCATCCAACTCTTGATTTCAGCTCAGGTCATGATCTCACGGTTCGTGGTCTGGAGTCCCATGTCAGGCTTTGCACTGTGTCAGCACTCTCCCTCTCTCTTTCTGCTCTTCCCCCATTCATGCTGTCTCTCTCTCAAAATAAACTTAAAAACAAAAAAAGTTATTAAAAAAAATCAAACTTTGTTTTTATTTCTAGCTGGTTTGCTTTTTTGATAGTCTTTGAAATGTTTACCACATGTTAAAGATCTTCTAAATTGACAATTCCCAATTCTAATTTACTTTTTCTGACTATTTCAGCCTGAGCCCTTTTATGAAAAGAAAGGACAAGGCTTCTTTTACTTCATCTGTACAATCTACCTCAGAATCTCATTTGAAAATTTCCTTAAGTCTATTTTTTTTTCTTAAGACTATTTTAAAGTCACTAATTGATTTGTTTCTGTTTTATTTATTTATAATTTTACATTTTTAACTAATCATTACTTAAGAAAAGGGCTTATAAAATGGCCTTGTGTAATGTATGTTCTATTTTTCTTACTTTAATTATGCACCACTTGGTTACTTAAATCCTCTCCTGGGCCTTCCCTTCTTGCTTCTTTTAACCATTTTCTCCTTGATTGAGAGGCTAACAATGAATTAACTAGTTGAAGTAAATCTGTTATTCAAAATCTGATATTTAGAAGTATCTAAAAAGGGTGCCTGGGTGGTTCAGTTGGTTAAGGGTCCAACTCTTGATTTCAGCTCAGGTCATATCTCATGGTTCATGGGTTTAAGCCCCAAGTCAGGTTCCACACTGACAGAGTGGAGTCTGCTTGGGATTCTCTCTCCCGACCTCTCTCTGCCCCTTCCCTGATCATACTCATGCACATTCTGTCTCTAAATAAATAAATAATCTTTTTAAAATGCTGAATTCTGAAATAAACACTTGCTTGTCTATATTCTTGATGTTTAGAAAAAAAAACCCTTAATTATAGCTTTAAGCCAGCTCTAAGCCAGTATTTTAAGTTCAACTTCTATATATTTGCCTTCATGTTCAGCAATGCAATTACTCCTTTCCTGAAAACAAGATAGCTATACCGGCCAGGCCCAATATTCCTCAGAAAATCAGGTGCTGATTTTAGATAAGATTTTTGAGCAGTGTGAAATTCAGGGATTGGCAGATTATCAGATGTTTAAAAAGGATGACATCATCTGTAAAAGCATGGAAGCTCAGGTGAGACCCGTGCTTAGTTGCACTCATAGTGTGTTTAATAGAATGAGTCTGTTTATAACTTGTTGATTTTCAAAAGCAAGAAGTTTGTAACAGGTTGGCTTGCAAAAGTACATTCACTGATGCAAGTTGTAATTGATCAACTCAACTGGTTTAAAACTGGTCTGATGTTATGAATAATCTTTTCCAAGTGCTGTGAAAACTCTTTTCTATTTCACCTACCAGAATATAAGCCCCATAACAGCATATATTTTCTTTGCTGTTATACCCCAAAACCAAAAAAGTATCTGTCATATAATACTACTCACAAAGTATCTGTTGAATGAATGAATGAATGAATGAATCAAACCTGAGCTTAGTTATTTGTTCCATGAACTTTGGCCAAGTGCTCAATCGCTTAATCTTTAGTTTCCTCTGAACGGGGTTGATTTTATTTACTTTATATAATTATTGTAAGGATTAAATTAGGTTGTGCATATAATATAGATGAGATTAGGCACATTCAGGGTGGTATGGCCATAGACAGGTTGTGCACATAATACACTTGCTAAGGTGCCTGACAAAGATCTCAATAAGTGCAGTTTCTATTTTTCTTGTTACTGATAGATGATGGTGTAAAATACAGGAATAATGTACTTCTCTCATTGTGCTTCCCAGTGTTCTTACTTGGTACTGACTTCCCACTGTCAGAAACATACCCCAGTCGTTCCAGTACCCTTTTATGCTTATATATTCAAAATGCGTCTTTTCCATGTCCCATTCTCTTGGCGTCATAACTTAGCTCTTTGAAGAGCTAATAACAGTTGATAATGCCATCAATGGATTTCCTTCAAGGGCATATTTCCTTGCCAGCACCCAAGGAGACACTAAGGCACTTGAGAGACACTAAGGCAGCCTAGAGAAGGTTTTTAGTGTTGTCTATCATTCCTGAATTCACCTTAAGCTGCTGAATCCCATGGGAATGCAAGCTGGTGCAGCCACTCTGGAAAAACAGTATGGAGGTTCCTCAAAAAACTAAAAATAGAACTACCCTACGACCCAGTAATTGCGCGACTAGGCATTTATCCAAGGGATACAGGTGTGCTGTTTCTAAGGGACACATGCACCCCAGTATTTATAGCAGCACTATCAACAACAGCCCAAGTATGGAAAGAGCCCAAATGTTCATCGATGGATGAATGGATAAAGAAGATGTGGTATATATATACAATGGAGTATTATTCGGCAATCAAAAAGAATGAAATCTTGCCATTTGCAACTATGTGGATGGAACTGGAGGGTATTATGCTAAGTGAAATTAGCCAGTCAGAGAAAGACAAAAATCATATGACTTCACTCATATGAAGACTTTAAGAGAAAAAACAGATGAACATAAGGGAAAGGAAAAAAATAATATAAAAACAGGGAGGGGGACAAAACAGAAGAGACTCATAAATATGGAGAACAAACAGAGGGTTACTGGAGGGGGGATGGGAGGGGGGATGGGCTAAATGGGTAAGGGGCACTAAGGAATCTACTCCTGAAATCATTGTTGCACTATATGCTAACTAATTTGGATGTAAATTTTTAAAAAGAAAATTAAAAAATAAATAAATAAGATGCTGAATCCCAGATTCTATTCCATACTCTTCTATTCCATTTCTCCCTCATGGCGCCTCCCTCATGGTGATGCATGTATTAGATTCTCAAGATATACCAATCTGGAGCTGATGGAAGAGGTGTCTATTCATAAATACAGATTTGGAAACCAAGTAAAACAAATTCTAAAAAGTGTCCCCTGATCAGCCATCAATCACTCTCCTGAGAGCAGCTTAAATGACATAAGGATATCTGCAGAAGCTAAACTAAGTTGTTTAAGGAATCACTGAGAATTGAGAAAAAAACACTAAAGGTAAATTACTCTTTCAAAAAGTCTTTTCATGATATGGCACGATACCTTGAAAAACAGGATAAAACAAGGATGGTGGTGGTGGTGGTTGTCACTTTTGTTTTATAAAGGGAGTAGGTTAAGGTGAATTTCATGGCACATGGCTGATGACTGATTAAAAATAATAATGTTAACATAATTTGAATGCTTACTTGTCTTATCTCATTCAATTACTAGTCTAGATGTAGGTGTTATTATTATTATTATTATTCCCAATTTAGAGGCAAAGTTTAGAGAGGATGAGTTGTGCATGGTTGCTAAAATGGCTAAGTAGGAGAGCCAAGACTCCAACCCAGGCAAGCCATTTGGCTCAAGAGACCTCTCTCTGAATCACAATGGTACACTGAACTCAGGTCATCTATGCTTTCTCTTTCCTAGGATAGTGTTGAATCGTAGGACTTTAATATCTACAGCCTGTGGAGCACTTCTCTTCTATGACATCATCTAGCCACTGTTTGATGCAAATGAGACACTTGAAAAATGTCCTGAATTCATGATGCTTGTTCTGAATTTGGTCAAACCAGATTCCTTTTCACTGTAGATGTGTAGAGAGAATTCTGTGACATGTTTCTCATGTTATTTTTCAGTTGCTGAAGCTAAAAGGAGAATTTTGATGTGTTAAATTTTTATGATCTATGTGGAGGAATTCCTGGTTCAATATATAATGTCTTTTTAATGATGGTATTGACCACATTAAATTTGATAATTTATTTTTAATCACTGTCATGAATAAAAATGATCACAATGGTCAGTAACCTAAGGAGCTCAGAATACAACAGATCAGCCATTCAAATATGGATTCACACACTCAACTCTCTGACAAGGTCCAGTCACTTCTGCCAATCATACACCCTAGTCGGGAGGACTTACAAGACCAGTTAAGATATGGTTAGCAAAAACTGAGGATGGAAAGAACGTTCTAAACTATGGAAAGACCAAAGCAAGGAACCACAAATTCAATATCCAAAGGCCCCACTTGCCCGCAAGGGTTGCCCCCTCTACTCTTCTCTTTTCTTTCACCTTTTAATGCTTTTTTCTCCCATCAAGTTATTCTTCCTTTTCCATTGTAGAGTGCCTTGTAAAGAAAGCATTATAAGGCTGCATTGCCAATGCACTGAATTTTTAAACCCTCTAAATAGGACATTAGTTCATAGCTTGAATGTTTTGAAATCTGATCAACATGCCGTTTCTCAATACATTAAGCAAAGCAAGCAAAATTAGTCTGCTTTATGTCAGGTGCTTAGCACAAATCCCTTAATAATGTGCTTGAGTGCAGAAACCATTAATAAATGCATAATTCCCTAAGACAGGCTTGATTAATTAAGTCATTTGTGTATCCTTCTAATTAAAAAAAAGAACATTAGGCAGATGAGTGGAAATTCTGAGTACAAAATCCAAAGGCTTCCTTTGAATGCCTTTTGCCTTTCTCTTCAAGATGAAAGGAAGGCTGCTGGTTATTGTAGCTGCCAGCAAACAGTTATAGCACGGGCACAAAGCACCCAGAACTC
>NW_026058465.1:0-32021 GCF_023721935.1 Panthera uncia
GCTCTCTGTTAACTATACTTCAATAAAAAAAGAAAAAAGTTACTATTCTAAACATCAAATGTCAATGGAAAATATAAAGGAATAGCAACATATCAAGTGAAAACTATAGAATAACATAGTTATTTTATTGAATTTATTATTATCACTTTTTGATGCTTATGATTAACCTGTTCCTCATAAGTAGAGTGCTAAAAAGAATGTCATGTAACTATGTACCATTGTTAATTGGATTCTGACGAAGGCAGGTATTTTTTAAAAATAAAAGCATCACATAAGCAAAACAAAATAAAAGCATCACATAGCCACCTCTGATCTGGATTTGCAATCAGTAATTATCAAACTTTTGCCCTAATTGGGCTTGCTTAATTTTTCAACATTTCTACACCCTAATGCTGGGAACACAGTGAAATTAATTATCAAAATCCTTCCAAAACCATATTTAACTTTTTCTAAGCTCCATATACACTATTACAATGAAAATTTAACTGCTTTGAATTTTATCTTCTCTCTATTAGTGTACCTGTAGAATAAAGTAGTTAATCTAGAACAATCTCTAAAATGTTTTTATTTCTAAAGTTTATGATGTTAGCTATCAACAAAGACACTGAAAGCATTCTAAACAAGCATAACGTATACCTTAGAATAGTACTTATTATTTCCTAAAGAAAATCGTATTTTGAAGCATTGGTATTTAAAGAAAAATTCATCCAATATCTAATGATGGAAAAATCAATGTCTATTGGGTTATAGCAGTCTCTAGTGGGTAAAGGGGGGAAAAAACAGACCCAAAAAAATGTGAAAGTCAATTTAAAATAATGTTATGTAATTCATAGAAATGAATATTATAATGATCAATTCTTTCGGGTTCAACAAGAACAATTTCGGGATCCTAAATAATACAATAAATTAATGACATGATTTGACTACTAGTTTGTTATATGAGCCTGGAATTAAATTTGTGTGGGGTTTTTTTCTGCTTTTTAAGAAACAATAATGACAATGATAAATAGTTGTAACCAAAAAAGTCATAACTGCTGATTAGAATAATTTAGAATAAAAGCTGAATATTCATTTAGAAATATTTGAGATTTATAACTACCTCTAAAGTCCCAAACAGCTCAATATACTGTATAAAAAAGCTGATCCTTGAAAAAGAAATTGTGTTTTATCTATGCTACAAAGGAGCAGTTTTAATTTGAAAACATTATTAAATGTGGTAAGTATAGGGCTGGCTGATTACTGTATCTTGACCTTGTGAAGTTTTCGATCTCCTTTCTCAGCTGGGTCCTCTACTTCCGAGCAGGGGTAAAATCCAGGAAATGGTGTGAGGGGATTAATCCTTGGCCTACAGGAACCTGAGAAAGCACCCATCAAGGAACTGATACTCCGCAGGGAAGAAATGACTTGTGGGGGAAGGGTTGGATCAATCAGAAGGTCTGACACCATATTGCGAGCCTCATTTAGCACTGAAAGATCAACTCCACTTCCACCTCCAGAATTCTAGAAAAGAAAAAAAAAAAGGGAAATTATATATTTGTTACAAAAAACCTTAACGTTTAAGAAAAACTCTGTTTTAAGTCAATATACACATACGATATACAGCAGTTCTTCCGCTTACCTTACTCCCTCAGGAGACAGTCCAGCATAGTGACTAGGCCTTGTTGCAAAGACACTGGAGTTTGAAATCTACACTTTAATCCTACTTGTATGATTTCAGGCAAGTTATTCAACATGTGAATTTTTTAGTTTCTTTACCATAAAATGGAGATAGTAACATCTACCTAAGGCGAACGTGAGAATTAAGACTGATAATATATGCAAAGCACATAAGGCAGAGTACAGGGCATATATTTAAAGTACAATATGGGAATGCAAGCTGGTGCAGCCACTCTGGAAAACAGTATGGAGGTTCCTCAAAAAATTAAAAATAGAACTGCCCTATGACCCAGCAATTGCACTACTAGGCATTTATCCAAGGGATACAGGTGTGTTGTTTCAAAGGGACACATGCACCCCATGTTTATAGCAGCGCTATCAACAATAGCCAAAGTACGGAAAGAGCCCAAATGTCCACTGATGGATGAATGGATAAAGAAGATGTGGTATACATATACAATGGAGTAGTACTCGGCAATCAAAAAGAATGAAATCCTGCCATTTGCAACTACGTGGATGGAAGTGGAGGGTATTATGCTAAGTGAAATTAGTCAGAAGAAGACAAAAATCATATGAATTCACTCAGGTGAGGACTTTAAGAGACAAAACAGAAGAACATAAGGGAAGGGAAATAAAAATAATATAAAAACAGGGAGGGGGACAAAACGGAAGAGACTCATAAATATGGAGAACAAACTGAGGGTTACTGGAGGGGTTGTGGGAGAGGGGATGGGCTAATGGGAAGGGGCACTAAGGAATCTACTCCTGAAATCATTGTTGCACTATATGCTAACTAATTTGGATGTAAATTTTAAAAAATAAAAAATAAAATTAAAAACAACAAAAAACCACAGTATAAATAATGGAGCAAGGGCTTTGTACTGTATACAGTTAGACTCTTATCCTTGAGGCAAGTTGATAGGTTTTTCATTTTTGGATTTTTTATTTTAAGATTATCTTATTCTTTATTGGGTGACATTATGAATTAAGAACTAATTTGTAATGCAACTGTTACATGTAAGCTATTCAGTAAGTGCTGGTCTCCCAATAAATATTAGACTTTTCTTATTCTCCCCCTAAAGAATAAATAAATAAAGTGCAATAAGTAACAGTATAACCACTAATGTTACAGAAAATAAGAAGACAAAAATACAGGAAAAACAGTGTCAGGGTTCAAAGAAGATAGTGATGATTTTGAACTAAATGGTTATCAAAAACTTCATGGAGGAGGTAACATCAGACTTGGCCTTAAAAAATAGATAGGGATGATATTTTTTAAATTTAGAATAAATATTTCATTGATGTATACATATGGTATGATTTTTACTTTTTGAAAATACATATATATGGTGTTCAATTCAATTACCCATAGAAATGAGTGCACTGATAGAACAGTGAATTAATGTTACTTTTGGTGTTCTTGTTATATCTTGAACTTACATTTGAGTATGTCTGCAATTCATAATTATTGAACGCATTTAATGAGTTCACCAAGAAATGGTTTATTAGGCATCCTCAATACATTTTGGAACTAAGAAATGTTATGAAAGTTAGAACAATAATTAAGTAAGATCTTTGCTCTTTGTGGAATTTTTTTTCCTTGTGAAGTATATTTTGTCTTCGTTTTTATTTGAAAACATTTCTATTATTAGGGTACAGTCCAGCTGTTTCTAGTATTTATAAATAAATATTTCCCTATACATGTCAAAACAGATAATTAAACATACTTTTGACAAATAGCTTCCCATAAATTTGAGTTGCTGAACCAAAGTAAATGAACATGTTAAAATTTGGTCATTACCATAAAACTGCCCTCACATATGTTGGTTAAATCTATACTTCCACAAATTGTATATAACGGCATCTATTTTCCCACACCCAAATGAGAAATCTGATGATATCGGAGTTGGATGTTCCTGGTACAGATCATGCGTCATTTCTCTCCAGTTGCTTTCAAGTTCCTTTGTCTTTAGTTTTCAAACATTTCATTATGACACGGCTTGCAATAAAATTACTGGGGGGGGGGGGGGGTTTACATTTGGGGGTCACTCAGCTCATCCAACTTGTACGATTACGTTTTTTGCAAAATTTGGGGAAGTTTTCAGCCATTATTTTTTTCAAATAATCTTTTAAATTCTCTCCCTCCTTCCCTCCCTTCTGTTTCTCTCTTTCTCTCTCCCTCTCTCCCCTTCTTCCTCCCTCCCTCCTCACACTCAGATGTGAATTTCGGATCTTTTATTATCCCTTAGGTCACGAAGGCTCTATTCATTTTGTGTCCATCTATTTTCTCTATGTTGTTCAAACTGGATAAATTCTATTGTTCTATCCTCCAGTTCACAGATTCTCTCCTCTGCCATCTCCACTCCGTTACTGAGCCCATTCAGCAAGTTTTGAATTTCCATTAACAGTTTTTTCAGTTCCATAATTTCCATTTCTTTCTTTTTTATAACTTCTACAGGCCTACCTTGGAGATGCTGCAGGTTTGGCTCCAGACTGCAACAGAGCTAATATCATAATAAAGTGAGTCAAAATGAATTTTCCCGTTTCCTAGTGCATATAAATGTTTACAATGTACTGTAGTCTATTGTGTGTGCAAAGGTATTACGTCTAAGAAAATGTACATACCTTAAAAAACTTTATTGCTAGAAGCACTTGGGTGGCCCAGCTGGTTAAGCGTCTGACTCTTGATTTCAGCTCAGGTCATGATTTCCCAAGTCATGAGTTCGAGCCCCACATTGGGCTCTGTGATGACAGGACAGAGCCTGCTTGAGATTGTCTCTCTCCCTCTCTCTCTGTCCATTCCCCACTCGTGCTCTTTCTCTAAATAAATAAACTTTAAAAATACTTAAAAATACTTTATTGCTAAAAAATGCTAACCATTATCTGAGTTTTCATCAAGTCACAATCTTTTTGCTGGTGGGGGTCTTGGCTTTGATATTGATGGCTGCAGATTGATCAGGGTGGTAGCTGCTAAAGGTTGGGGTGGTTGTGGCAATTTCTTAAAATAAGTGAAGTTTGCTGCATTCAACTGACTCTTCTTTTCACAAATGATTTCTCTGTAGCATGTGATGCTGTGTGACAGCATTTTAAAAAATTTTTAATGTTTATTTATTTTGGGGGGGAGAGAGAGAGAGAGAGAGAGAGAGAGAGAGAGAGAGAGAAATAAGCAGGCTCCATGCTTTCAGCACAGAGCCTGATGTGGGGGCTCAGACTCACAAACCGTGAAATCATGACCTGAGCAGAAATCAAGAATTGGACACTTAACCAATTGAGCCACCCAGGCACCCCTGTGTGATAGCATTTTACCCACAGAACTCCTTTCAAACTTGGAGTCAACCCTCTCAAAATCTACTGTTGCTTTATCAAGTTTATGTAATGTTCTAAATCCTTTATTGTCATTTCAACAGTCTTCACAATATCCTCACCAGGAGTAGATTCCACCTCAAGGAACCACTTTCTTTGCTCAGTCCTAGGAAGCAACTCCTCATCTGTTGAAGTTTTATCATGAGATCACAGCAATTGAGTCACATCTTCAGGCTCCACTTCTAATTTTATTTCTCTTGCTATTTCTACCACGTGTAGTTACTTTCTCCACTGAAGTCTTTTTTTAATTTTTAAAAGATATTTATTTTTGAGAGAGAGACAGAGCACAAGCAGGGTAGGGGCAGAGAGAGAGGGAGACGCAGAATCTGAAGCAGGCCCCAGGCTTTGAGCCATCAGCAGACAGCCTGATGCAGAACTCAAACTCATGAACCAGGAGATCATGACCTGAGCCGAAGTTGGACGCTTAACAGACTGAACCACCCAGGCTCCCTCCACTGAAATCTTGAATCCCTCAGAGTCATCTATGTGGGTTGGAATCAACTTCTTCCAAATTCTGGTTAATGTTGGTATTTTGACCTCTTCCTATGAGTCATAAATGCTCTTAAGGGCATCGAGAATGGTGAATCCTTTCCAGAAGGTTTTCAATTTTCTTTGCCCAAATCCAACAGAAAAATCACTATCTATGGCAGCTGTAGCCTTACAAAATGTAGTTCTTAAATAATGAGACTTGAAAAGTCAAAAGTACTCCTTGCTCCATAGGCTACAGAATGGATGTTGTGTTAGCAGACAAGAAAACATCAATCTTGTCGCACATCTCCATCAGAGCTCTTGGGTGATCAGGTGCATTGTCAATGAGCAGTAATCTCTGAATCTTTTTTTTTTTTTTTTCCTGAGCAATCTGTCTCAAAACTGGGCTTATGATGTTCGATAAACCATGCTGTACATATATGTGCTTTGCTGTTCCATTTACACAGCAGTGTCGGTTTAACATAATTTTTAAGGACCCTAAGATTTTCAGAATAGTAAATGACCACTGGCTTCAACATCAAGTCACCATCTGCATTAGTCCTAATGAAAGAGTCCTTCAAAGGACTTGTCCTTTGAAGCTTTGAAGCTAGGCACTGACTTCTCCTCTCTGGCTGTGGAAATCCTAGGTGTCATCTTCTTCCAAAAGAAGACTGTTTCACCTACATTGAAAATCTGTTGTTTACTGTAAGCACCTTCAATAATTATCTTAGCTAGATCTTCTGGAAAACCAGCTGAAGCTTCTACATCAGCACTCCCTTGAACTTTTATGTTATAGAGATGGCTTCCTTCCTTAAACCTCAGGAACCAACCTCTACTACTTTCAGACTTTTCTTCCACAGCTTCCTCACCTCTCTCAGCCTTCACAGAATTAAGGAGAGTTAGGGCCCTGCTCTGGATTAGGCTTTGGCTGAAGGGACTATTGCGGCTGGTTTGATCTTCTATCCATACCACGAAAACTTCCTCCGTATCACAGCAGTAAGGCTGTTTCACTTTCTTATCATTCACGTATTCACTGAAGTAGCACTTTGAATTTCCTTCAAGAACTTTTCCTTTGCATTCACAGCTTGAATGGATGATGCAAGAGGCCTAGCTTTTGGCCCATCTCAGCTTTCGATATGCTTTCCTCGCTAAGCTTAATCACTTCTAGCTTTTGACTTAAAGTGAGAGATGTGTGGCACTTTCACTTGAACACTTAGAGGGCACTGCATGGTTATTAACTGACCTAATTTCAGTATTGTTGCATCTCAGGGAATAAGGAGGCCCAGGAGGAGAGAGATGGGGGAATGGACAGTCGGTGGAGCAGTCATGACACACACATTTACCAATTAAGCTCACCACCTTGCATGAGCATGATTCATGGCACCCCAGAACAATTACAATAGTAACACCAAAGATCACTGATCACAGATTACCATAAAAGGTATAATAATGAAAAAGTTTGAAATATTTTCACAATTACCAAAATGTGTTCGAAAAACATGAAGTGAACAAATGCTGTTGTTAAAATGGCAAAAATAAACTTGCCGATGCAGGATTGCTAAAAACCTTCAGTTTGTAAAAAAACACGGTATCTGCGAGGTGCAATAAAGTAAAACACAATAAAAGGAGGTGTGTCTGTACTTTTGTTGTTGTTGTTGAGATTTTCTATTTTGTATTTGTAATTGCTTGTTAGAACATTTGTATGATGGCTGCTTTAAAATTTCTTCCCAGATAACTCCAAATCTGATGCAATTTGGTGTGAAGGATTGATTGTCTTTTCTCACTCAAGTTGTGATTTTCCTGATTCTTGGTATAACAAGTGATTTTTTTATTTTATCATCAACATTTTGGCTATTATCCTAGAAGACTGAGTCCTATTTAAATCTTTTGTATTAAAAGGCAGGCTCTTTGCTTCGATAAAGCACACAGGTCCTGGTCTACTTCTTCAGGCTGTGGTTCTAATGACAATTAGTTTTCAGGGCACTCATAGTACTATTTCACACTGCATGACTTTTTTTCCGGTGCCACATGGGTTTCCACGGGACCCTGCTGGTACCTCTGTTGGTGAGGATATGGGAGGAGGGAAGGAGGAATTTCCTCAGATTGAGCCACCTGGTACCTCCAGGTGGGGGAGGAGAGTCTCTAGGCCACAGAAACAAAGAGCACTTTCTGGGCTAGGCACATGCTGTGACAGTACCCCTTTTGCCAGACCCCCTGGCCACTCAGTCTCTCACTGGGTAAGGAGAATCTCATGCCCAGTAGGGAATGAGAGTACTTCCCTGAACCTCTTACTGTCAGTGGAGTTCTTGGTCACTTTTCCCTTGCTAGAGCAACCAGACTCACTTGGTATAGTTCGAGGGCTCTCATTTAATCTTAGGGAAGGAACGAGCCTACCTGCATCACATTCTGTTGCTGGGCTGGGGAGTCAGGACCTGCGTCACCTTTTGCTGTTAACAGGGGTTTTAGGAAACTCGATCACTATTGTTTTCCTCCATTAGTAGGGTCCCTAACTAGTCTACCCTCCTCTTTACATTTTTCAGAGTTCTCCTTTGGTTGCCCATTGTTATTTCTGGAGTTTATAGGGGCGCCTGGGTGGCTCAGTCGGTTGAGCAGCCGACTTCAGCTCAGGTCATGATCTCACGGTCCGTGAGTTCGAGCCCCGCGTCAGGCTCTGTGCTGACAGCTCAGAGCCTGGAGCCTGCTTCGGATTCTGTGTCTCCCTCTCTCTCTGCTCCTCCCCTGTTCATGCTCTGTCTCTCTCTGTCTCAAAAAATAAATAAACGTTAAAAAAATATATTTCTGGAGTTTATAGTTATACTTAGTGGAGAGGAGAGGGGAGAATTAACCCTGAAGATACACACAGAGCACATAGAGTGATGTGCAGTACACACAGGTAAAGTACAATAAATATTACTATTAATATGGAAAAGCGAGGAGATAAAAATACAAATAGAGTGGCATCAGAGTTCAAAGAAGATACATAAAATTTTAATCTGAATGGTTAACAGAAACTTTATGGAAGGGGTAGCATTTGAGCTGAGATGTTAATTTGGTAGGATTTTATTTATAAAGATTAGGGGAAAATATTTTACGACAAAACTAAAAATGTATTTGGGGGAGTTCATTCTTCAAGAAAGAGCACAAAAGTACAAAAGTGGTAAAATGGCAAAGTACAAGGAACATGAAATTTAAGTACAGGCTTCATTTTTTTTTTTTTTTAAGAGCACTAGAACATAAGGTTGGAGGCATGTGGGGACCAAATTTTTGAGAACACCAGATTCCAGGCTCACAGATCTGAGCAGCAGAGAATCATGGATTTTGAGCAGGTTAAAGAGGAAGAACAAAGTGGGGAAAGAGAAAAGGAAGTAACAGAGGGCCCTGGAATTTTAGAGAGGATGAAAAGACAGTTAACAACTGACAGAAATATGGGAAAACAGCATCCTAGGCCAGGAGACCAGCAAGTGTGAAGACCCGAAAGCACAGGCTGCCTAGCTTCTTTGAAGAATAACAAGAAGGCCAGAGTAACTGGTGCAGAGTGAATAAAGGAGAAATTGGTACAACATGAGGGCAGAGAAGTAAAAGGCAGTAAAATAAGGGATCATGTTGTATAAGGTCATTTAAGTCCATGATAAGGACTTGAACTTTTTTCTGGGTAAGAAGAATATAGTAAGCAAGAGTGACAATTTTTTTTTAAGATTTATTTATTATTGAGAGACAGACAGACAGACAGACAGGGCATGAGCAGGGGAGGGGCAGAGAGAGAGGGAGACACAGAATCCGAAGCAGGCTCCAGGCTCTGAGCTGTCAGCACAGAGCCCGACGCCTGGCTCGGAACTCACAAACTGTGAGATCATGACCTGAGCTGAAGTCGGTCGCTCAACCAACTGAGCCACCCAGGCACCCCAAGAGTGACAAATTTTTAAAGCTGAACTTAAATTCCTATTTCCCATTGGCTTATATATGGCAAACTCTTGTTTTTGCCCAGAGAGCTAAGAATAGATTATGCATTCTAAAGGGTTATTGAAGAGGAGGAGGGGGAGATAGGCAGACTTGGTGGCTTTATTTCACCTGCAAATGCTAAAATATTTACTCTCTGGTCCTTTATAGAAAACATTTTGCTAAGTCCTGTCTTATAATCTCAGAGATGCTTAGTATTCATTATTACTGAAATTAATATAAGATTAGCTCACATTTTTATTCAATGCTACTATCTCCCAGGCACTTTATTATTATTATTATTATTATTATTATTATCATCATCATCATCATCAGCCCTCTGAAAGAAGTGGTATTATTCCCAATTTATAGATGAGAAAATAGGTTCAGAGTGACTTAAGAGGCTTGCCTTATTTTTCAAAAGAAGGCTGTATCAACCCAACTCTTCTGCCTAGAATAACTAGTCTAGAAAAGAAAATGGACTAAACTAGTCCGTTTCAAAGCCTCAGAGCACAGCCAAGCAGCCAGGGCTTGAAAGAATAAGACCTCAGAGTTAAAAAATTAAAATGAACCCCACTATTCTGTGCTTTTTCCCCTCAAGGAAACCACTGCAGATTCATAACTGGCCAGGGCAGAGAGGAGAAGCAGCAGAGCAGTTAAGAGGGTAGGAAATAAAGTAGAGCTTTCTGTCATCTCAGGAGGCTAGCAGACCAAAACTGGAGTTCAGGGTTATCAAGACAGGCAGAGCTTTAAAGACAAAGCAAGCACTCTGAGAGAAGAAACAAAACCAAGCTTGAATTCAGAGCAGCTTTGCCCCTAAAGGCATTTGCCAATTTGCAAACAGTGGCCAAGAGATGGAGAAACCAAGCAAAATTTCTCAAAAAGATTTCTATTTTGAAAGTGAAACAGAGGGGCGCCTGGGTGGCTCAGTCAGTTGAGCGTCTGACTTCAGCTCAGGTCATGATCTCACAGTCCCTGAGTTCAAGCTTCACGCTGGGCACTGTGCTGACAGCTTGGAGCCTGGAGCCTGCTTCGGATTCTGTGTCTCCGTCTCTCCCTCTCCCTCTCTCTCTCTCTCTCTTTGCCCTCTCCCACTCACATTTGCTTTCCCCTCCTCAAAAATAAATAAACATTAAAAAAATTTTAATTAAAAAAAAAAGTAAAATAGAGCTTTCAGCAGTCTCAATGCTGGAGGGAACAACAGAAGGAGTTACTAGAAAACACATCAGTAACTAAGCTGTTATAAGAAAAGATAGGGGCACCTGGGTGGCTCAGCCGGTTGAGCATCCGACTTCAGCTCAGGTCATGATCTCACAGTTTGTGGGTTCCAGCCCCGCATCAGGCTCTGTGCTGACCGCTTGCTCAGAGCCTGGAGGCTGCTTCAGATTCTGTGTCTCCTTCTCTCTCTGCCCCTCCCCCGCTCACACTTTGTCTCACTCTGTTTCTCAAAAATAAATGTAAAGAAAATTAAAAAACAAAGATAGAAAACCTGAATAGACCTAAAACTATTAAAGAAACTGAATCCATAGTTTAAAATTTGCTCATTAAAAAAAACTCCAAACTGAGATGGCTTCACCAGAACATTCTTTTAAACATTAAAGAAAGAAAGAATACCAATCTTACCAAACTTTTCTAGATAACAGAGACTGAATATACCACTTTAAAAGGCTACTGTAACCTTTATACCAAAAACATGACAAGAACATTATGGAAAACAAGAATTGTGGGGCCAATTCTCTCTCATAAACGTGGATACAAAATTCTAAAACAAAATATTAATAGTATCCAGTGATACATATATACATTTTATATACATTTATACATTTTTTAAATATCTTTATCAAATTTGCTTTATTCTGGGAATATGGAGATGGTTCAACACAGATATAGAATTAAACAATATGATTCACCACATTAAAAGAACAAATGGAAAAAAATCCAGGAATCATCTCAATAGATACAGAAAAACCATCTGATAAAAATTCTACACCCATTCATGACTAAAAAGAGAAAAAATGCCTTAGTAAATTAGGATTAGAATGGAACTTCCTTAATCTGATAAAGGGCATCTACAGAAAATATTAGTGATATTTTCATCAAAAGACATCATGATAAACCAGACTGGGAGAAGACATTTCTAAATACACACACTTTAACATACATACTATACATATCTATACATATATGTGTGTGCGTATACACATATATACATATATACACACATATATACGTGTGTGTGTGTGTGTGTGTGTGTGTGTGTGTGTGTGTATTCATGTCTGAAATACACAAAAAATCCTACTGGTCACCAAGTAAAAGGTAAATAATCAGTATTAAAATAGGAAAAAACCTGACCAGAGAATATCTGGGTAGCCAATTAACATAAGATCCTCAACCTGATGAGTCATCAGTGAAATGCAATTATTAAAAGCACCATGATAATACTGCTTCACAGCTACCATAATGATTTAAAACAGACACTACCAAGTGTTGACAACAATGTGGAATAACTGGAACTATCAGAGGCTGATGGCTGGGTAAAATCTGATACGATCTCTTTGGAAAATTACTGAGTACTATCTACTGAAACTCAGCATATGCATGCATACTCGATGAGCTAGCAATCTACTCTAAGATATATACCCAACAAAAGACATCAAGAGTGTTCCAGCAGCATTACTTGCAATAGCCACGAAGGGGTTCAGGACAGGCCCTCTCAGAATGTGCCACTTTGGCATATGGATTATTTTTTAAGCTGAAGGCCCTTGAGATCCTGTGGCCCCATGAGAAACTTTTGCCCCTCCCTTAACTAATAGAAGAATCTATATTGGTGGGGGGGGGGGGGTTCTTTCCCAGAATAAGGGTTATTAGCAGAGATCATCTTTTTTAAGATTTTATTTTTAGGTAATCTTTACACCCAATGTGGGCTCAAACCTATACCCCAAGATCAAGAGTTACATGCTCTACCTGACTAAGCCAGCCAGAAGCCCCCAGCAGAGATCAATTTTATCTGGGTGAACCATCTGTACAGCAGGGCAAACATCTAATTACCAAACATATGCTCTACTTACCGCCCTGTGAATTATATTCCTTTCCTCTGAAGTTCCAGACCCATGTCCCCTTTCTCCTTAGTTGAGAATGACATATATACCTTATTTTGCCTGATTATTTTTGGAATTTCCATGTCTATGTGGACTCCCTATACAGATGCCTATTAAATTTGATTTTCTCCTGTTCATCTGTCTTATGCCAATTTGATTCTTAGCCCAGCTAGAAGGACCTTTGAGGAGGAATTCTTGCTTCCTGACAGCCAAAAATGAAACTTAAAAAGAAAAAGTCCATCTACTATAGGATGAAAAAATTGGAGTATATTCATTCAATGAACTACTAAATAGAATGAAAATGAATGAATTACTGCTATGTGCAATAATATTAATCTCCTAAATATAATTTTGAAAGAAAGAAGCAAAAAATACATATCATTAATTCCACTCATATAAAATTCAAAGACAGAAAAACTAAGTTGTGATGACAAAAATCAACATTGATATAATGCTTGGGAGAAGTTGATGACCAGGAGGGGAACATAAGGGGGGACTTTGGGGGAGCTGAATTCTTCATCTGAAAGACAATCACATGTATATAATCACTTTGAGAGAATTCATCAAGTTGTACACTTATGACTTACACATTTTTATATATGAATGTTACACTAAAATTTTTTTTAGAGGATGAGAAAGAGAAAGAGGAAGAGGAAGAGAGGGAGGAAAGAGGGAGACAGGTATCTGATATCACATACCAGTCTGTATGACTACAAGCCCATGCTTTTAACCAGGACTGCTTATTTATCTTTAGATTTTACTAATAATTTAAATACTCTATTAATTGAAAACTGAGGATCTTGGTGGATATAACTGATGAGAAAGCCCTTGTGTAGGTCAAAGAACCAGCCCTTTTTAGGTCATAAGTGGCCTTCTTGATTTCATTTGACTGCAATAATTACATTTTTATTCCCCAAAATCCAGAAAATATTTCATTCTTATGGGCTGTTGTGGATATTCCATTCACATTTTAAAAATAAAACACACTCAAAGGAATATTCATTTTTTAAAAATTGGTATAGAGACAACTAACTAAATAAATCTAATTAATGGGTAATGTTTCTGTAAATACAAAGAACAGAGATTTGATATTTACTGATATTTATCAATTAGCATGAAAACCATCAGGTTTCAAAACAGTACATTAACCATAATATTATAATTTTTGTAGAATAGAATACATAGATTTTAATACAATGGAAAAATGGGAAAAGATCTGTAAAGATATACATCAAAAGTTAACATAATTAACATAGTTATTGTTTGATGTTTAGAAATGGTTTTTCTTCTTTCTCTTATACATGTATTTTCAATTCTGTTATGAATAGATATTACTTAAGTGACCAAAAAAGTTTAAAAGTACATATTGGGGCACTTGGGTGGCTCAGTCAGTTGTGTCTGACTTCAGCTCAGGTCACAATCTCACAGTTTGTGAATTCGAGCCCCGCATCAGGCTCTCTGTCAGCATGGAGCCTACTTAAGATCCTCTACCCGCCTCCCTCGCTCTCACATTCTCTCTCAAAAATAAATAAACATTAAAAAAATTTTTTAAAGAAAAAGAGTATATATTATAGGATTTTATTTGTATATATGAAGTTCATCAATAAGCAAAACTAACTACTCAAAGTCAAGATAGACATTATCTTTGGGGATATAGGAAATAACCCCTAATGGTGTATAAGTAAGACTTCTGGAATGCTGGTAAAATTCTACTTCTGGATGTTGGTCCTGGTCACATGGGATGTTTAGTTTGTGAAACTTCATCAAGCTATGCACTTTTCTTTTACATATACATATATGTTTTTTAAGTACACTTCATGCCCAGCACAGAGTCCAGCTCGGGGCTTGAACTCACGACACAACTCTAGATCAACACCTGAGCTAAGATGAAGAGTAGGATGCTTGACTGACCAGGACACCTAGGTACCCCAGGCTGTGTACTTTTCCATATGTATAATTCAATTAGAAGTTTATCAAAAACTCTAAGTAGAGTGTTTTCATTTCCCTAACAAAATGCCACTTGTTTTTGCTTTTTCTCATATATGGCCTTAAATCTTTTTTTTTCCCCTGCTGTGAATCAGTTGCCCACAATAAGAAAAAAAAATCTCATCCTTAATATGGAATTAGTAGTTTATTCTGAGCCCAGATTATATGAGTAACATTTAAAAAATAACTCTTGGGGTGCCTGGGTGGCTCAGTCAGTTGAGTGTCTGACTTTGGCTCAGGTCATGATCTCACGGTTCACAAGTTTGAGTCCCACGTCAGGCTCTGTGCTGACAGCTCAGAGCCTGGAGTCTGCTTCGAATTCTGTGGCTCCTTCTCTCTCTGCCCTCCCCTGCTCATGCTCTCTCTCTCAAAAATAAACAAACATTAAAAATTTTAAAAACTTATATAAGTATGGTTTCTTCTTCTTCCTTACAATTAAAATGTATTAAAAAAAAACAAACAACTAATACCTAAATGAAAGTTCCGTTCATTTTAGTTCAGTTAAAGAAAATCTTATGAAAAAAAATTTTTAAATGTCAAAAGTTCCATTACAGGGGTGCCTGGGTGACTCAGTCAGTTAAGCATCCCACTTCGGTTCCGGTCATGATTTCACAGTTCATGAGTTCAAGCCCCACATCATGCTCTATGTTGACAGCTCAGAGCCCGGAGCCTGCTTCAGATTCTGTGTATCCCTCTCTCTCTGCCCCTGCCCTGCTCACACTCTGTCTCTCTCTCCTTCAAAAATAAAAAAAATAAAAATAAATAAAAATAAAAAGTTTCGTTAAAGTACACCTAAAACTTTAACATTATGTGTCAACTATACTTCCACCTAAAAAAAGTTTCAGGGGCACCTGGGTGGCTCAGTTGGTTGAGAGTCCGACTTTGGCTTAGGTCATGATCTCGCTGTTCCTGAGTTTGAGCCCCGCATCGGGCTCTGTGCTGGCAGCTTAGAGTCTGGAGCCTGCTTCAGATTCTGTGTCTCCCTCTCTCTCTCTGTCCCTCCCCTGCTCATGCTCTGTATCTCTCTCTTCTCAAAAATAAATAAACATTATTTAAAAAGTTTCATTACAGATATTAGTTATTAGTGATATTATTTAAATTTACCTGATAATGAGGTTTATACCATTGCTTTAAGTCCCAGTCCCAAAGAATCATCTGGGAAAAAAAAAAAAAAATTTAGTTACAAACCAGAATCCAACAAACAAACATATGTAAAGACAAAATGGAACATCTTTAATTACAGATACCTAAAATAGCTTACAGCTTGGAAGGGGAATTGGGAAGGTAATAGTAAAAATTATCTCTAGACAGAATATTCCATAAATTATGTACTCTGTGATTGAGAAATCAAAAGAATAGTCAGAATAAAGTCACTATAATAAGCCATATTAAATAGCAAATATCTATTACCACAAAAAGGAAAATACAAATCAAAATAACACCTATTTACTAAAAAATACAAGAAAAATGACAAATCATCAGCAACTCTCCCTGTCCCCACCGTCTTCAAAGGATCATCACTCACATCCTAAACCAGTGTCAATGGGTGGTGCTATTTCCTTACTAATAAGGCACCTGTCAAAATCCATTTTAAAAGCTTATCCTTGGGGTTAGATTAAGTACAAATCATACCTGATTATAAAAAGCAACACTCAACCCTTTTGATATGCAGATAATTACGATGGTTTTCCTGTCTCTTTAAAGGCTATCAGTGATAACTTCTTAGTCCCAAACTAATCTTTTTCCTGTCCTTTTAATTCCCAGCAGACTTTTCTGGCTGCTTCCCCTTCCAATAGTCCCTATGCTCCAGGAGAAAAAAATTAGCTTTCATTTAGCAAGCTATAACTGCTACCTATAGTTAACCCTAAATTTCTTTTAAGATTATTTAGTTAACAAATAGGTCTCCTCCGTTTGCCTAAATAGATTATAATTGCAATTTTCTACAGTTTTGAACCCTAGTCTTGAATTTAAACCTAACTTGTAATACAATCACCTGATTTCCATATACTGAACTATTGTTTTTTTCAAGCCCCCAGTAGGGGGGCTCCAACTCACAACCCAGAGATCAAGAGTTACACACTCTACCAACTGAGCCCACCAGATGCCCCTATACTGAACTATTTGTATTGTTTTTTGTCATTAGGTCTTCTGTCTCCAGGTTGCAAAAGATCTTGAAAGTATTATCCACTCTATCATTGGTCCAATATTTTATCAGGAGTTGGCAGATTTTCTTCTGTAAAGGGATAGATAGTAAATATTTTAGGCTTTGCAAGCCACCTAAGGTCACTATGACATAATCTTTTTTTGTTTTACAACCCTTTAAAAATGTAAAAACATTCTTAGCTCAAGAGCCATACAAAAACAGGCTCCCTGGCTGTCCGATTTCATAGATGGGCTATAGCTTGCTGAACCTTATTGTATATAATATTCTCCCCTCCTTAATCACTCAAAACATTGTCAGCTGTCATTATCTCCATGTCCTCGTCAACATCCTTGCAGAAGGTCATCTCTTTGCCAGTGAAAAGAAACCTGTTCCTTCCCAAAGAAAATGCAGACATACTATGACCACTTATAAAATTCATGGGCCAGTACCACAAAATGGCTATAGTAGAACTATATGCAAAACACATCATGAATATTAGTAGGTTCACTAAATTTATGCAGTACTTTATATGGCTCTAAGTGTAATCCTGATATAATTATTTCAGGTTGTGATTTGACCAGGATACATTCCAGGTTCTACAGACATTTAATTAATGCAGTTTAAGATGTTAATAACTTTCTAAAACACTCACATTAAGAATAGCATAACTTAAATCCCCGAGTTTCTTTTATACTTGGTACTGCTAGGCTCCATTTTGTCCATGCTATTCTTATACAATAAAAACCTGCAATACTTTACTTCCGTCCTTAATTTAGCCTGTCAACGTTTTCTTTTGCGATTGAGGAGGTCAACTAGCCTATTCACCATTCCGCTCATTGTTTGTAAATCTGATGTTTTCTTAAGTACACCAATAAAAGTACAGAATAGATAGGTGTGAGGCCAGAGCCACAGGATGGGTCATCCAAAATAACCCAGGAGATACGCATCAATTCACTAATTTGCATTCTAAATCTACAAACTTGCCCAAGTGTACTGTCATCCAATCCATACTTATACATTTCTTCTACAAGCATGCCATCCAACAGTGCCTATTCCACATGCCAATTCCTCATACTCCCAATTCATCAGTCTAGGTAGAAGCTGATCTCTTGCTAAATCAAGCACATTTGCAGGAGGACAGCTTCTTAACAGTGAGTCTTCCTTGCACCTCACTTCATTCACCTGGATAATTAAATAAATACTATCTTTTTCAAGGTTTGTACTCTAATGCCGGAACCGTATTTGTATTCGTGTCACGCATTCTTACTGGTTGTCCTGTCCCTCCCAAGCTGGTGAAAATTTGTTCCCGGGAAACAAAAAACATCTTAAAACTAATAAAATGGGTATAGCCCTCCAAACGCCACAGTATATAAACAGGCCGTCAATCTACTGTACTGAAATTTCATAGAGGGTAAGGGATGACTGGAGGAAAAACAGTGTTTAAAACAGCTCCTTAGGGGAGTGATAATGAAAATAAGGTTGCGAAATACTGAAATAAAGTAGTCTAGCTTCTTGCTTACAAAAGCAACATTAGCTTACATTCTGAGAGACCGTTCCAGGCTGCCTACTCAGAAGCCGGTGCTAACATGAGAGGTGATGTATACTCTATTCTAACGGCTCTTGTAGGTTTTTGTCTGAAAACCTGCATGTTAAGAACTGAAAACAGATACCATGAAAGTCACAAACTTCTGGTAGACAGTCTTCTATTTAATTTGAACTAGCATATTAGTGATTTTGAAAAAAAAAAACAAAATTTTTGCATGAGTAGTAGATGTATGATCCAGAAGTTCCTTAGGTATATATTAGAGCAGTCTTATTCCAAGTGTGGTCCACAGTAAAATAAAGAAATTAGGATACATGTTTAATAATTTTTATAGCAATTAAACATTGCCAAAACATTTTTAGTGAATTTTACCAAAGCATCAATCCACCACAAATTCAGAGAAAAACCTTTCCAAAGCTTGAACTTTGCTATATGGTTTAATATAAATGCACATAGCTGCACTGTTTGGAGTAGCAAAAAAACTAGATACAACCCAAATGTCTGTCCATAACAAAAGGGAGAAATTTGTGTATATTCATACAATGCAATACAATGGTGACAATAAATGAAGTACAGCTCCATACTATATAAATAAATCCCAGAAACATACGATTGAATGAGAAAAACAAGTCACAGAAGGATACATACAGTAGTAATTTCACACATGTAAAATATACTGAAATATATTTTTTAAGAATATAAATACATGAGAAACTATAAAGAAATGCAGTATGGGGGAGCCTGGGTGGCTCAGTTAAATGTCTGACTTGGGCTTAGGTCATGATCTCGTGGTTCCTGAGTTCCAGCCCCGCATCAGACCCTCTGCTGTCAGCACAGAACCCGCTTCAGATCCTCTGTCTCCCTCTCTGTCTTCTCCTTCCCCACTTGCACTCTCTCTCAAAAATAGACAAACATTAAAAAAAAAAAATCAGTATGGTGATTGTATCTAAGGGAAAAGAGAAGGAAATTAGATCTGGGAGTGGTGTACAAGGCACTTCAAACTTAATGGTAATGTTCAAAATTAATGGTAAAGGAGAATTGATGGTGTTTGTTATTTTTCACCTATACTTTATGCAAATTTTACAAGTTTTTGTTAAGCTTCAATTAAAAAATTAAGAATTTAGATAGGTAAAGAAATGAAGACGGTGACTAGCAAAAACTCTTGAGAAATCACGCTGGAAATGGCGAGAATGAAATGGAACAACAGTTGGAGAAGAATGTGGGGATAATATTTTGTTGTTGTTGTTAACCTGGTAGGCTCTAGAATTTGTCTATACTTGATAGGAATGATCCAGGACAGTAGGAGCACTAATAATACAGGATAAATTGAGACAGATTCAAAGTAATAATACCCTTAATGAAAACATTGCTCAATGTCTCTATAATATTAGGACTTAGATAAAATTTAGGAAATACTAGGAAATAGTAATGGAGTATTCACTATTATTTATCAGATTATGATTTGTGAATCACTAGTCATTTGTCAGTGGTCTGGAATATTTAGAGGGCAAAAGGAATCAATTTAGCTTATAAATACTTCAGAATTGTGAAATATAAGATTAATTCTGATTTCCACACAAATATCATCTTTTTTTAAGGTTATTTATTTTTGAAAGAAAGAGACAGAGACACAGCACAAGTGGGGGAGGGACAGAGAGAGAGGAAGACAGAGTATTAGAAGCAGGCTCCAGGCTCTGTGCTCTCAGCACAGAGCCCAACATGAGGCTCAAACTCACGAGCCACAAGATCACGACCTGAGCCAAAGTCAGAGCTTAACCAACTGAACCACCCAGGTGCCCCTCATCATTTTCATCTTAATAACTATTATATTCTTCAAAGCTGGGCAGGTGCCCTAGGTCTGTGTTATTCTTTACAAGTCATCTTATCTAAAGTATTTTTAAGTCATTCAAATATTCTTTACATCTGTTAAATCTGCATTCCTTTCATTGTTGTTGCATTATATCTCCAATCAAAAAACTAAATGGTTCTAAGTTGGTTTCCTAAAGCTTAATTAAGGTGTTGATAAAAACAAACATAAATAACTCAGAATAAATGCTAAGCCTAGAGCAAGAACAAGACTCCAATGCAAATGCAATACAAATCTCTGGGTGTGAGAATACCACACAAACCCATAAAAACAAAAATATTACTAGGGCATACAATAGTGAGTATCGAAAAGCTAATTTTGGGGGCTCAGTCAGTTGAGCATCTAACCCTTGATTTTGGCTCAGGTCATGATCTCACAGTTCCTGGAATCGAGCCTAGCTGACAGCATGGAGCTTGCCGGGGAATTCTCTCTCTCTCTCTCTCTCTCTCTCTCTCTCTCTCTCTGCCTCTCACCTGAGCACACATGTGCATGCACACATGCTCTCTCTCTCTCTCAAAATAAATAACCTTTAAAAAAATTAAAGCTAATTTTTTTAAATTATTTTTTTAATGGTTATTTATTTTGAGAGAGAGGGAGGGAGAGGGAGCACATGTGAGCAAGGGAGGGGCAGAGAGAGAAGGAGAGAGAGCATCTGAAGCAGGCTCTGTGCCAACAGCAGAGAGCCCCCCGATGCAGGGCTCAAACTCACAAACCGTAAGATCATGATCTGAGTCAAAGTCAGACGCTTAACCGACTGAGATACCTAGGCACCCCAAAGCTTATATTTTTTAGACTTGTAATTCTTTCACTCTATATTCTTCTGCATGGTTTTCACTTTGAAACTTTATCAAATAATGATGATAGGAAGCCGTGGAAACTTTCATGGCCTATACAAACAAAACATAAAAATGTTTTCGGTAGACCAACAGAATTTTTCCAGAACAAGCACGTAATGCTTTCTTACATGAAACTGAAGATTTTTGTTCCTAAAACAGAAGAGACAAAAACTATAGAGGCACCATTCAGATTCTGTGCTCCTCACTGCAAAAGCATATTAAAAAAAGACAAACTATTGCCTAGAGATTTGTAAAGCCAGCCACACAGATGATAAACATTATGCTGGAAGAGTGAACAGAGTAATTAATTTCCAACATATATTTGCCATATGACACCTTGGGACATCACAGAATTGAAAAGGCATATAATGTAAAAAAGTAACTACCGGGGCTCTGTGTGGCTCAGTCAGTTAAGTGTCCAACATCAACTCAAATCATGATCTCATGGACAGTTCGTGGGTTTGAGCCGTGCATTGGGCTCTGTGATGACAGCTCAGAGCCTGGAGCCTGCTTTGGATTCTGTCTCCCTCTCCCTCTGCCCCTCCTCCACTTGCACGCTGTGTCTCTCTCTCAAAAATAAACAAACATTAAGAAAAAATTTTTTAAAAAGTAACTACTGTCACATTTGCATACAGTAGATATTTTACTTTATTGCTGGATAAATGCATTCATGTGCTAAGTCTGAATCAGCTCTTGGTGTATATGCAATACACATGAGGAAGGGTCACAGACAAATTTTTATGTGTTTATCACTGAAAATCCATGCTACAAAAGATGATATTTTCCCCTATGTAATGATTATTTTGTGAACTCTGTTAGAAACCGAAAAATGTGTGTTGGAATAAGTTCTAAAAGAATTAGTTATCTGTACAGCAAGGAAAAGTCTTGCTAAACAATGACAATAACTCCTAACTGCAAGTTTATACGCTACTTTATTCACAGAAAACAGCTGGTGATTAAAACACATATGCTGGTCATAATTCAATGTTAAAGAAATAGCATAAATGTAAATGCACTCAATTTTTGGGCACAGAGTATACATCTTTTCAGTGTGCTATAGAAAATGAGGCAAAAAAAAAAAAAAAAAAAATGAGGCAAATATAAAAATATTAAAAAACAAAATATAAACACAAATAGTAAATATAACAGAAGTGTTTTTCTCGATAAGTCACATAAAACTTCTATTTCTCAAGCTTTTAAGTATGATAATGCCCATTAACTTAGCAACTGACACAACCCTGAAAATAATCTGCAGTGAGAAATCTCTTCACAATTGGCAGGGTCCATGTTGAATATTCAAAACCAACAGCCACAAACACTTGCTGCCTTCCATCACCAATTATGGGTTTGCTTGGATTTTTCTAATTTAAGAGAAAAAGAGAAAAGAAAAGAATTTGGTTGGAGATAGGATGAATCTACAACACACAACCTATTTACTCATCAGTGAGCTGCAACAGAGATACCCTCAATACTGTAAACAATGTTCATGGATATAAAAATACTGGAATTTTTAGTTTTTAAAAATTATATGAATCATTTTTATACATTTATCTAAAATTAGTAGGTGCCTACCATGCATAATGAATACACAGTGGATAGTATACAGATACTAAAATTTAAGAAGAATTGGTAGAAACATTTATTCCTCCTGTGTAATAATATATAGCTCTTTTAAAATCTTACTTCCAAGTAAACAGTGTATCAGTATATGTCCTGTATATATGTTGTTCCCAAGTCAGCAAAATTTTAGGCACTAAACTTTAGTACCAATACCAAAGTAGATCATGTAAATAATTTAAATATAAAAATAAGTAATTTAAATTAGCTAAATTTTGAAGCACAGTAAAAAAAGAAGTTATAGTGGGTATGGTAGGTTTTCAAAATATGGTTCTACTATAAGACATTGTTTAATAATGAAAGCATGAACTTTTAAGTGCTGTTTTAGGAGCTTCCAATATTATATTCATCTGTTTCCTTGTAAGCTCGAATATAATATAGTATCAGAAATCGATACATATTTTCACATACTACAGTAATCTGTTCAAAACTAATTTTAAAAACAGCATTTAAGTAACATATGAGGTGTATACTACTAAAAAATGTTTTTAGTTGATTTGATAAAAGGAACCCAAGACTATGCCTTCATATAAATTCAACTTTGTGGTTAAAAAACTGAATCCTGATAAAAGTTTCTGTTTGAATATGTTTGTAAGTCCAACATGCTTTACAGAGCTCTGCAAAACCACCAACACCACAGTGAAACATCAGCAGTACAACCAGGAGATGTTATCAGGGTCAATTACGTCAATGAGGTTTTATTTCATTGTTCCCTATGTAGCCAAAAAGAAAAACATATATGTGCCTTAAGTCAAACTTACATTACTGTTGTACTTATGTGAAATTTAAAAAGTATTATGGTACAGCTGTGAATTAACTGTTACAATACCTTTTATTCTTTTATTTCTTAGTGATATTTTACTTGCGCTTTGTGTATAAATCTATCCTAATGAAATTGGCTGAATTTCAGTATTCCCAAGTTTTTCTGTATCTATGCTTTCCAACTCAGACCCAGTAAAGAACCCATTTAACTCTGTGATTGAGTTTACTGAACATAAGCCAAAAACATAAATGGATAGCCAAAGCGTTAAACTAACTAAAACTGTACTAAGTCCAACGTGCAAAGACAGTATCCTTGACCCCTGTATGACAAAGAAGGGCCCCGGTCAGAAAACCTGAGAAGCAGGAAAAGGGGTAGGGGTGTGTGTGTGTGTGTGTGTGTGTGTGTGTGTGTGTAGGGCAGGTGGTGGGAGGACTAGTATTAGAAACTAATCTCATTCACTACCCCTACTAAGCAATCAAATAATATGATTATGTTCAGGGTAACTTAGACTATATGCTATATCCCAGCACTATGTTAGGCACTTAATACCTATTGTCTCCTTTAATCTCTACTAGAATTTTCTGTGGTAAGCCTTTTTTCCCCATTTTACAGATGATACAACAGAGACTAAGAAAGGTTAAGTAACCTGCCCAAAGTCACATGACTAGTAAGTGGCAGAGACAGAAACTAGATTCAACTCTAACTCCAAAGCTTTAAGGATTTTTAACCACAATGCCACATCATCTTAGAATTATCATCATTTACTAAATGCTGTTATGTCCTAACAATGTGGCAGGCACTTGGCAGCCATGTAAAATCACAACAATTTTTTGCAAGTAACCCCATTTTCTATACGGAAAAGTTGAGGCTTGGTGATCATACTAATACTTCGGCATTTGCCTCCCAGATTCCTTCTTTGCCCTTCCCTTGACCCTGGGGAGGCTGAACTCCCATGCAGCTGGTTTCTGCTTTGGCTGGGAGCCACCAGCAGGGAACTGGGGTCTTAGAGGAAAGAGAAATCAAAGTCATTTCTTTTCTGCTGCCTACATACCACTGTGTCCCCCCCCCCCCCCATGACTATAGCTCTTACCAGATGGTCTTCCCTTCTGAAAACCCCATTTCCACCCTGTTCCTCCGGCCCCAGGTAACAGCTTTCCATAGTTGCTAGTCTCTAGCTGATGAACCATCCCTTGTCCATTCTTTTAACCCTGCTCATTCTCTCAAAGTAGATTCCTCATTAACATCTTTTTATTTGAACCACCCTGGCATGAATTCTATTTCTGCACCCCTGAATATACAGGGATGTTGTAACTAAGTTCACGTCGGCTAGTAAATCACAGAGCTAGAATCTGTACTCAAATTTTATCTCCCTCCAATTTCATTCCCTTTCCACTATGCTAAAAGGATAATTATTCGTGCTTTTATTAAACCTTTCCAAAAATGAAGAGTATCTACCTACACCTTGTTTTTCTTGATCAAATTACCCTAATATCTGATCCCATCTTCCCTATGCTTCATACAGTTACTACAGATGCACTCTCTTGAGCTCTACCCAATGGCCAGTTTTTCCATAAACATACTCGATCCAATACCAGGTGCCCACTTGAAGATATGTCACCAGCAACTCTTTCCCTCTCTCCTACAACATCATCTCCTCCCTCTACAAAATCATTCTGATTAGACTACAAACATGCTGCAATTTCTCACATACAAATACCTTCTCTCAGGATCACTTACAGCCAGCCAATGCCTCATTTCTCTGCTCTCCTTAATAGCAAAATCCCTCAAAAGAGTGAGGCTTACCCGTTGTTTCCAATTCCTCTCCTATAATTCTCTCTTGAGAACACTGATCTAGCTATACCGGTTTATTTACTGGTCCATGAACATGCCAAGTGAGTCCCAATAAAATTCATTCCCCTTTCCTTTTTCTTAATAAATTCAAAAATAAATAAATTACATAATACTGTATTATAAGGTGTGATTTTCTGAAGCTGAACTGATAATTCAGATTTTATAAAGTAGCACCTAAAATACAAGTTTCTTTCTTTCTTTTTTTTCCCTGTCAGGAGTATAAACTCTGAAACAAAGATATTTTAAGGGACTGGATAAACATAGGTTGAGCAAGCAAAATACAAAAGTACTGAAGTCATGCACTGTTTGAAATACACAGAGCTTTCTTTAATCGGTGAAAGTACCGATTACTTAAATCTCTATGTCCTATTGACAAACTAATAAACATTTAAAATTTTTGTCCACTAGCTCTTAGGAGACCATTTTGCTTTTATCATTTGATGTTCTGAAATGCACTATGACACCTTTTTTAAATTTAAGTTACATAACCATTCCACAGACCACGGTCTAATTACTGTGGTAAAGAAATTCAAGCACAGAGTACCATTTTTTAAAAATATTTATTTATTTTTGAGAGAGAGCAATTGGGGGAGGGACAGAGAGAGAATGAGATAGAAAATCCAAAACAGGCTCCTGAGAGGTCCTGACATGGGGCTCAAACTCACAAACCATGAGATCATGACCTGAGCTGAAATCAAGAGTCAGACACTTAACTGAGCCACCTAGGCATCCCCAGAGAACCATTTTCTAAGTATAATATGTAATAGCTTCTATTCCACCAGTATTGTTAATCTCTTATTCTCTCTAGATGTTTTCAAAGTTTTACCTACCTACTCCTCTTCCAGACCTCCTATGCCTTTCTGGATACATATTTTGGTGTATGCCTCAGCTGCTTTCTCTGGCCTATGATTGAATAAAATTTTATCTCCCTCCCTGACACAGATTCTACATTCCCACCAAAGAATATATATTCTGGGGATAATATAGTAAAAATAACTGAAAAAATAGGAACTGTAAACCTTTAAAGAAAATAATTTCTATTTTCCCCCTACCGTGAATAAATAAAATGTTTTCCTTTTAAGTTACAATATAATTTTTAGTATAATTTAAGCACATAAGGGGATTAAACTAATAATAGCTAATATTTTTTAAAACCTTACTAAAACAGAGATACCTGGCTGGCTCAGTCAGTTAAGCATCCAACTCTCGATTTTGGCTCAGGTCGCAATCCCAGAGTTGTGGAATCAAGCCCTCCATTGGGCTCTGCACTAACAGCACAGAGCCTGCTTGGGATTCTCTCTCTCCCTCTGTCTCTGTGCCCTTCCCCCCCACTTGCATGCGCATTCTCTCTCTCTCTCTCTCCCTCTCTCTCTCTCTCTCTCAAAATAAAGAAATAAAAAACTCTTAAAAAACCTTACTAAAACACTTGAATTCAGGATTGCATAAAGGATATCCTAATAAATATTCTAGAATTATAAGCATGGCTTATGAACAAGATCAAAAGGGGAAAAATGGTTCCTCACTTCAATAACAAAAATATGCTACAAACTTGATTCTGGGTCTGGAAAGAAAATCAGGAGATCAGAAGGTCTCCGGTGATATCAACCTAAGATGGTGGTCTTACAACCAAATCTAAGGACACCCTCATCTCTACATACAATAAGTATGAAGATGCCAGAGCCCAGGCTCTCAGACACTATACTATACTTCTTCCCACCTACTTACGACTCAAGCAGAAGAGTCTGGGTTGCTTTTTTTCCTCTCAATCAACTCTAGACAGCTCACACAACTAAAAGATCCACAAACTGCAGACATTCAAGTAAAAGAAAGAAACTAGCTGGTCCTAGATAGGCATACCCTCTAACAAAGAAAATACAACATATATTTCTCTTCTGATTGCCCTTTAAAGTTTACCTAGGGACAGATAAATTATAGTTTAAACTTAAGAATGATGAGCCAACCAAAGACACAAGCAGTACTGGTGAAATAGTTACATATATGTATTGAGGAAAAAATTAAAAATAACACAGCAGAGATGCAAAATCTCTGCTGGAAGACCCTTTGCTTGGGAATTCTGCTCTTTGGCCCTTTTGTATCTATGTCTCATGTATGTGTTTACAGAGACACATAACCTTTGTATTCCCAAATAATACAACGGAGAATCCTAATGGTATCTTACCATGGGCAGAGATTATATTTCATTATCAATTTGTAATCTCTGCCTCAAAAGGAGTACTTGAAGAGGACTGGAATAATCTTTTAGGAAAAAACTAGAAATTCCCCTTCAAAGGCTCAACTTTAGGCTTTGCTATCGCTCTGCAGTCTACCCACCCTACCCTGTCTTTGATCACTAAAACTACTATCAATGCCAGCTATGGGCCACCATTCTGGCTGAAGTTGGACAGAGGGTGGGAAATTCATGTAGGTAATATCTAAATATTGTTTGGGTCATGCATTTGAAAGAGAACAAATGATCGGTCTTTTAGTGTCTTCAGATTTGTCATTGCACTAAAATAAAACCTACTTAAGTAAAACCTACTTAAAAGACGAGAGGCACCATATGCAAACCATATGGTCTGGCAAACTGTATGCAACAAAAGAAAATGAAAACGTGTATGTTCACTATGTTAGGCACGCTGTTGGGAGCTTTATATACATTATTACATTCAACCTTCATATTCGTTTGGTGAGCAGTATTTTTTAATGTGTAATAAAACTTAGATTAAATAACTTGTTGGATGAATAAGTGACTCGTTTAAAAAATTCCTCTCTCGGGGCGCCTGGGTGGCTCAGTTGGTTAAGCGGCCGACTTCGGCTCAGGTCACGATCTCACAGTCCGTGAGTTCAAGCCCCGCGTCGGGCTCTGTGCTGACTGCTCAGAGCCTGGAGCCTGTTTCAGATTCTGTGTCTCCCTCTCTCTCTGACCCTCCCCCGTTCATGCTCTGTCTCTCTCTGTCTCAAAAATAAACGTTAAAAAAAAATTTTTTTTTAAATAAAATAAAAAAAATAATAAATAATTCCTCTCTCTTCTTTCCCTTATCAATCTAATTAATCTAGATATTTCTGACTTTCTGTCATCACTATATTTTTACATTTTTATTATATCAAACCTGAATGACTTTTAACAGCCTCCAATCAATTTTCCTCTCTTACAATTACATCCACATTATACAATAAAATCAATCTTCAAAGCCATTTGTACCATATTACTATCCTATTATAAATATTGAGAGTATATTTCAGCTAAAGGGAATTTAGAACTCAACAATTCCAATCTTTTCATTCTACAGATAAAGAAAACAAATATCAGAGTAACTAAGTTATTTTCCTTATCTTTCTTACCTCTGTGCCTAACTTCATTCAACAACAACAAAAATCCACCTGTAGGCAGACCTTTGAGTTAAAAAAAAAAAAAAAGGAACTATTTAGTTTTAAGTGAGACAAGCCATCTGCAAAGAAAATACAAACACCTCTCTCCCTCTCTCTGATTACCTTTTATAACTCTACCAACTCATCTTTCCAACTATACTCACATCTGATTATCTCCCCAAACCAACGTGGAGGAGAGTAGATCTAGAAACAAAAATCTGCTTACCACTTTCTACATCTGACTTAAACCTTATTTTTCTTGGTTTTATTTTCTACTTCCTATTTCTTAATCTCAGTCAATGTATCTGACCTCTGAAACAGAAGAAACACTTAAAGGCCACAGTAAAAGTATTCTTTAAACAATAAAGCTTCTTGGAAGCAACAATTGCAAGCTAATTTAAAAAATTAATAATCCAAAATAGATTATTCAATATGAACAAGCACATTGCCAGTATGGTAAAGATTCAAGATCAGAAACAGAGAACTCTGATTCTGCCAATGGCTACATCTCCAAAGTATAAAGACATTTCATAAAAAAATGACTATATTGGAAAGTAGCACAGATATATTTAAGAATATTTCTTTCAGGGCACCTTGGTGGCTCAGTTGGTTAAGCATCCGACTTCAATTCAGGTCATGATCTCGCAGTTCATGAGTTCGACCCCTGCATCAGGCTCTCTTCTGCCAGCACTGAGCCAGCTTTGGATCCTCTGTCCTCCTCTCTCTCTCTACCCCTTCCCTGCTCATGCACATGTGCACTCTCTCTCTCTCAAAAATAAATGAACGTTTAAAAAAAATTTTTAGAAAGAATATTTTCTTGTTACTTGGGTGAAATCAAACAACTTTACAGGCATAAAATTTTAAATAGTAATTGTTATTATTAATAATTTTAACAGAGATAATATTTACTAGGCCCTATCTGCCTTTATTTTATAACTGAATGTTAAATGTAGGAGATAAAGATATTAAAGAAAATTGTAATTAACCAAAATAGAAATTTGAAAATCAATGTACAGTAATAAAATTATTCTTTTTGCATTTAAAAAGAAAATTTACTATTTTTATTTGGGATTTTTATTGGTGAGATAGAAATTATTCAAGTTGCCAGCAATATCTGTTTGACACTACTGGACATTAGTTGAGTAAATAAGTTTTGTCATGGTAACCGAGCTTAAAATTAAGCAAAGAAACTAGCCCCATAGTGACTTGATATGAAAATGAAAATAGAATTTCTAGTCTATATATTAAAAAAAAACATATCTCCAAGGATCATCATAGTAAATCCTAAATTTGCACAACAAAATGTACTTGCATAAGCAAAATGACTTTTTTTAAATTTTTTTTTTAATGTTTATTTATTTTTGAGAGCAACAGAGACAGAATGCAAGTGGGTTAGGGGCAGAGAGAGAGAGAGAGAGACACAGAATCCGAAGCAGGCTCCAGGCTCTGAGCTGTCAGCACAGAGCCCGACATGGGGCTCAAACTCATAGACCGTGAGATCATGACCTGAGCCGAAGTCGGACGCTCAGCCAACTGAGCCACCCAGGCGCCCCCGCAAAATGACTTTTTAAATAATTTTTAACTAGAGATAAATGTTAACACTACATTTTAAGAAAAACATCAGCATGTTGGAGACCACTAAACACTAATTTTCCATGTATAAAATACTAAACATCGGAGAATTATTTAACATGAATTTTTATTAGAATGTTACAAGGATCAGCTAAAGAAACTGGCAGATCAAAAGCAAGCCTCAATTAACTCTATATAAACTGAGATCCTATATAAACTGAGAGCAACTGCCAACTGTTCAGTGTAGAATAAATGTATCTTCCCAAACATCAAACTTTCTGATAGTGCTGCACATGGAGTTACCATTAGTAGCTGCAACTGGCATAAAAAAGGAAACCAGATAGTTATATTAAGATCTGCCAATGATCAATACAGTCAAATTTTTAAAATGTTTCTGTTTTTAACTTGATAGACTTTTTTCCCCCCTAAATCAACAGCGGCTCATTCATTAGGGGACAAAAGCACACCAACCAACCTAGTGTTTTGCTGAGATTAGTGAGGCTAGCACAGTGACAAACTGTGCTAATTCTTGACAACAAAGCCATTAAAAAATAAACCAACCTAGCTTTTTTGGTATGCTGATGGTTAATGAGGATAGCTAAATAAACCATTAGGCTGGCAACATGTATGTCAGCATAGGCACTGTTTACTAATTCACCAATTATGAATACAAATCAGACACAAATTATGTACCTTCAGTCTCTAGGAGAACAAGGTCTGATTTGTTCCTAACTATGATCCCAACATCTAGCAAAGTGAGTACCTAGCGCGTATTATCAGTTGCTTAATAAATAACTTACAGAATGAATTAACCTACAAATATCACTTGTTACATTTTATAAATCCGAAATTTTGGCTATGGAATCTATCAATACTACTAATAGCTAACATTTATAGAACATTATATGCTGTTACCACACTTAAGACCTGTTGTTTTTACAGTTAACTATGGCCGAGAGACATTAAGTAAGTTGCCCAAGTTTACATGGCAAGTTAGTGACAGAGCCAGAATTCAAACTGTGGCCTTTCTGACTGCAAAATCCTGAATTTTAATGACAATATTATACTGGAATGTTCGCATTTCATCATTATGCTGAGAATCTCTGCTCATAAGAGTCTCTTTCACCCTATAGAAAAGACCAGTTTACAAAAATATGAAAACGATGAACTTTCAAATGATAAATACTTGTAATACATCATTTACCTTCCTGGCTTTTAGTACTTGGTCTCCTGCTAAAGGTGAGTTCTTAACCACTTAAAACAACATCTGTTTCTATTAGAGAGTAGGACAACTTTATAAATGTAGTGAAAGAGTGGCCTACAATTTAGAATACCAAGGACTGGACTTTTTTAAGTTTACTTGAGAGAGAGAGTTTGTGTGCACAAGCAGGGAAGGAGCAGAGAGAGAGAAAATCCCAAACAGGCTCTGCGCTGTCAGCACGGAGCTCCGTCTTATGAACCATGAGATCGTGACATGAGCCGAAATCGAGGCTTAACCGAGCCACCTGTGCACCCAAGACTGAACTACTTTTGTTCCAGATGTCAGGAGAGAAAAGAATGCACTGCCTTAAATTTATTGTGAAGATAAAATAAGAATGAACTTTATAAAATGTAAAGCATGACAGGGGCGCCTGGGTGGCTCAGTCAGTTAAGCATCCGACTTCGGCTCAGGTCATGATCTCACAGTTTGTGAGTTCAAGCCCCACGTTAGGCTCTGTGCTGACAGCTCAGAGCCTGGAGCCTGTTTCGGATTCTGTCTGTCTGTCTGTCTCTCTCTCTCTCTGCCCCTCCCCCATTTGTGCGTGCACACACACGCTCTCTTAAAAACATTAAAAAAAAAAAGGTAAAGCATCACCTAATGTTCACAAAATGTTTTATGTGTTGATATGCTTTTGTCTAAAATACACGCTGTCTGGATTGCTCACACTTAGTATAGGTTAGCGTGTATTATTG
>NW_026058466.1:0-32019 GCF_023721935.1 Panthera uncia
GAAAGAAAGAAAGAAAGAAAGAAAGAAAGAAAGAAAGAAAGAAAGAAAGAAAGAAAAAAAGAAAGAAAGAAAGAAAGAAAGAAAGAAAGAAAGAAAGGCAGGCAGTTGAAATGTTCCTGGGTAGTCTTCATAGTAGATAAGTTAATTTAGGCATTTATCCATTCATCCATTCAATGTATATTTATTGATCACTAACTAGGTGCTGAAGGATTTTGTTACAGCCTAAGTACAAAGATGAATTAACCCTTTGCCTTCATGGCTATAGGGAAAAATACATATTAATCAAATTATTTTACAAATGTGAAACTGCAATAGTGACATGAGCTAGGGAAGAGAGGTACACAGTGCTCTGGGAGTCCCCACAGGGGAGTGTAGTCCTGGTAGGGGGAGCACGAAGGCTTTCTTCCTTTCATGTTCACTACAGCATTAGCTACAGTAGCCAAGATATGGAAACAAACTAAGTATTGATTGATGGATGAATGGATAAAAAGAAAATTGTGGTATGTATATCTCATGTATATGTACATTGTGTATGTATATGCATGCACAATGGAACATGATTTAGCCACAAAAAAAAAAAGAAATCTTGCCATTTACAGCAACATGGATGGATCTCAAGGGTATTATGCTGCATGCAGTAAGTCAAAAAGAGAACGATAAAAATAATACAATCTCTCTGACCTGTGATTCTAAGGCAGACAGACAAACAAACCACCACCATCAACAACAAAACCAAGTTTATAGACACAGAGAACAGACCAGTGGTTGTCAGATGCACAGAGTAATTAATAAACGAGATAAATGGGAGGTGAGTGAAGGTGGTATAAATGTATTTAAAAAGCAAACAAACAAAAAGCCTTTATTGAAGGCTTTGTTGTATTTGGTTTGCTAATATTTTATTAAGAATTTTTGCATCTATGCTTATTGGGGATATTGGACTATAATTTTCTTTTCTTTTGCTATCCTTATTTGTTTTTGCTATCAGGGTAATGCTCGCTTCATAAAATGAGTTTGGAAGAGTTCCCTCCTCTTTTGTGTGTGTGTGTGTGTGTGTGTGTGTGTGTGTGTATGTGGTGGGAGGGTTTGAGAAGAAATGATAATTAATTCTTCTTTAAATATTTGGTAGAATTAAGCAGTGAAGCCGTCTGGTCCTAGACTTTGTTGTTGGGAGATTTTTGATTACTGATTCAATCTCCTTACTAGTAATCAGTCTGCTCAGATTTTCTATTTCATCATGATTCAGTCTTGGTAGGCTGTATTTTTTTTTAAGAATTTATCCATTTGTTCTAGATTGTCTAATTTCTTGGTTTATAATTGTTCACATTGATCCTTCGTATTTCTCTGGTATCAATTGTAACATTTCCTCTTTCATTTCCGATTTGAGTTCTGTCTCTATATTTTTCTTGGGGTGTCTGCTAAAGGCTTGTCAATTTTGTTTATCTTTTCAAAGAAAATGCTGTTAGTTTTATTAATCTTATCTATTGTCTTTTTTTTTTCTATTTCATTTATTTCTGCTTTAATATTTGTATTTTCTTCCTTCTACTAACTTTGGGCTTTGTTCTTCCTCTTTTTTTTTTTTTTCTTGAGTTCCTTGAGGTGTAAATTTAGGTTGTTTATTCAAGACTATTCTTGTTTCTTGAGGTAAGTACAGAGTGATTGCTGTTAATTTCCCTTTTACAACTGCTTTTGCTACATCCCACAAATCTTGGTATGTTATATTTCTATTTTCATTTGTCTCAAGGTATATTTTTAAAATATTTTAAATTTCTTCTTTGACCTATTGATTGTTCAGTAGCAGGCTTTAATCTTTACATAATTATGAATTTTCCAGTTTTCTTCATGAAATTAATTTCTAGCTTCACACCATTGTGGTCAGAAAAGATACTTGATACCTTTCTTTAAGTAGGAATTACTTAGATGAAAAAGTGTGGATTTTTCTAGGCAGAGGAGATAGCATGTGTGAAGGCCTATGATAGGATAAAGCATAAAAACTATGATGAGCCAAATGAAAGTCAGTGACAGTGGGTGGTAACGATGGTGAAAGAGAGCACAGGGCAACAGTAAGCTGGAGAAATCAATGCCTATGAAAAGCCTTTCTGGCCATGAGGTGGCATTTGCTCTTATCCTAAGATCATGGAACCACTGTTAAGAGTTAGTGCCATTGGGCACCTGGATGGCTCAGTTGGTTAAGTATCTGACTTTGGTTCAGGTCATCATCTCACAGTCCATGGGTTCAAGCCCTATGTCAGGCTCTGTGCTGACAGCTCAGAGCCTGGAGCCTGCTTTGGATTCTGTGTGTCCCCCTCTCTCTGCCCCTCCCCAGCTCACATGTTCATGCTCTCATTCTCTCTCTCAAAAATAGATAAACATAATTTTTTTTTTAAAAGTATATGCTATGTAGGAAAGTAATACAAATTGATTTTTATTTTCAAAATATTGTTCCACCCTCAAAGTGGTGAATAGAGGGAGAGAATCTGGGCTAATTATTAGAAAACTATTCAATAATTTAGGCCGGAACAGGTAGTGATGGAAAAGGAGGGGTAAAGATTGAGGTAGAGACAAGTAAAGGCATCTGTGATATTTTTGGTGGGTCAATTAATAAAAAAAAATATATCAAAAAAGACTAACAGGTTTCTGACTTGTACAGTCTTCTATAAAAGAGTGACAGATAAGGTAGGTTGATTTGTTTGATATCTTGAAAATTAAGAAGTTCCTGATACATTGTATTTTATTGGTAAAATAGGAAGCAGATAAAAGTAAATGGGCAGTTTGAAGAGATTAGAGAAGGATTGAAATAATCGTGGAGGGTGGGAGAGTAAGTTGACAGGGGAAATATGGTATGATGTGTGAATAGTGTTGAAGGACCATGTGAGGTTCTGTCATAAATTTACAATGGAAGCCAGATTTTTGTGTTTGCGTTTGGCAGTGTGGGCGATCAGCTGTTCAGTGATAGACATGAAGAGAGTATATAATTTGTGTATTAGCTGTGATTAGATTTAACTGTGAGTAACCAATATCAAAACCAAAAAATAACAAGCTCACAATGACAATAATAAGCAATGGAGAAGTTTTTTGTCTTTCAACATTCATTAAATTTAGGGACAGTCCATGTATAACTGTTATTGTGCTTCACGGTGTCCTGTCTGATTCATCAGGTATGTAGTTTACTTTCCCAGAATCACTGCATGAGACAAAGGGTTTCTGAATTTTCAATTCAACCATATGGTCTACTTTCTGTTGTTGTTGTTTTTTTAAAGGTTTACCCATTTCCATTGGTTGATATGTCTTTTTTTTTTTTTTTTTTTAGTTTTTGTTTTTTGAGAGAAAGAAAGAGAGTGAGAGAGAGCATGTGCACAAGCAGGGAAAGGGCAGAGAGAGAGGGAGACACAGAATTCTAAGCAGGCTCCAGGCTCTGAGCTGTCAGGGCAGAGCCCGATGTGGGTCTCGAACTCATGAACTGCAAGACCATGACCTGAGCTGAAGTCAGAGGCTTAACGGACTGAGCCACCCAGGCATCCCCATATGGTCTACTTTCTAACAAGCTGGAAAGAGAAAATAAAAAGTAAGGAACACACCATTCCTTTAAAGACACTACCTAAAACTGCACAGTGTAGTCACATGTCACATGGTCACCACTAGATGAAGGAGACGTTGTGAAGTTTGATACTTATTCCAGATGTCCGTGTACTAAGACAGCATTCAATTTTCTGTTTCCAGGGAAGTGGGGAAACACAGATATTAGAGGGAAACTAGAAGTCATTTCAGAGTTAGAGTATTCCAGAAAGATAATTTTTCAAGGTGGGTGGCAGTGGTAGTTGCAAAAGCAGCAAACTGGATAAATAAAAAGGTTGTGGCTGAAATGATGTTTAAATTGGAGTTTGGGAGGTGGAACAGTTATGAATAATGAAATAGGCCAGGCATGGGGGAGAATTTCCTTGAAAATGAGGTGAGGAACTGAGAGGCATGTTTGGATGAGTCAGGGAAATGGATGCTAATGTTGTTCCCAATGAGAGCAGCACTTGGAGTGGGGAGGAAGCTTGTCCCAGGTACCGAAGTTCTTGATGAATGAGAAGGAGTTATGCACGCATGATAAATGATAATAGTAGAGAGCAGAAGGGAATGATATAACTGAATGTCATGAGCCTTGAAGGGATAGGCTTTTAAAATTATATAGGGAGGATAATGATCTGAAAGCAGCAATGAGTAGCAAGGATGACTCAAGATCCATCTCTAGTTTGGTGATGTGAGATTTGAGAAAATAAACTGCCCCCACCTCAGAGGGCATAAAGGAAGTATACCTTCAAAAGATGGGCGGGTATAGTTAAGGTAATGAGAAAGAAAGTTTAACGATTGTGAAGAGTCTGTTAGTCAACGAGCTCCGATGTCACAAAGGGAGGGTTTGGGAAGTTTGGGGGAAGGTAGAGAACAAGATAGGGGAGGGACTCCGAGGACTATGGAAATGGTCACTGGGGAGAGGACCAATTGAAATATCTTATAAAAACAGTGGGGAGAGGAAGGTGCATGTTTTTTCTATTGTTACTTGGATATGAACGGACACTGGGCTTGGTGGCCAGTGGACTTCTCACTCTGGTGAGGTGATGGTAGACCCAGAAGTCAGAGACTCCATTTGCTGCTTAGACTGAATGAGGGTAGATTCAAAACTGAAGCCTCAAAGGGTGCTTGGTTTGGGTGATGGTGTTTCCAGAAACTTGGAGGCATCACTCATTACTGGTTTACTGATATTAGACCCAGTGAAACGACTCCTTACAAAGATACTTTTTAAAAAATAAATTGCATTTAAAAGGTTTTGTCTTATTACTAAAGTTATACATAGTTATTTTTTAAAATACAGACAAGCATCAAGAAGCAATAGCCACTGGCATTTTCATCTTTCTGAGCAAATCTCTTTGAATTTATTAAAGAGGAGGACAAATGATTTATATTGAAATATGATATATGCTAAAATTAATACTTTTGTATAAAGGTAGTTAACTACCTCTTGCGCTATCTGTGAACACTGTACATTTAAACTTCAGTTACTGGACTCCAAACACAAAAGTGTTACTATATTTGGGGTGCCTGGGTGGCTCAGTCAGTTAAGCATCTGACTCTTAATTTTAGCTCAGGTCATGATCTCACGGTTGTGAGATCAAGCTCTGCACTGGGTGGGAGGCTGCTTAAGATTCTCTCTCTCTCCCTGACCCTCCCCTGCCTGCGCATGTGCACACACTCTCTGTCTCTCAAAATAATAATAATAATAATAATAATAATTACTATTTTAAGTGATTACCAGGATGTAGGATTGGCATTTTCCAGGTTGTTTCTCGTGATTTATTTAATATAGAAATAATGGTGAGGAATGCAACATCAAGGGGTTCCATTTTCTTTATAGTGATTGACTTTATGATGCAGCTTCACGGAATTATAAAAAGATAAAGCTGAAGTTGAAGTTAGAAATCACTGGGGCACCTGGGTAGCTCAGTCATTCAAGTGTATGACTTCGGCCCAGGTCATGATCTCACAGTTCTTGGGTTTGAGCCCGATGCCGGGCTCTGTGCTGACAGCTCAGAGCCCGGAGCCTGCTTCAGAATCTGTGTCTCCCTTTCTCTCTGCCCCTCTCCTGCTCATGCTCGCTCGTGCGCTCTCTCTCTCTTTCTCTCTCCCTCAAAAATAAATAAACATTAAAAAAAATGATTGCCTAAGTCTCTGTTATCTGATAGATGAGGAAACTGAGTCTCCAAGCAGGGTATGCCTTGTCCTCAGTCACTGAGCTAGTTTGTGGTAAGAATGAACGTGGAGTAAAGGTCTCTTGTTTACAAAGACAGTGCCCTCCACAGTCCCTCAGAGCACTTTCTGCTACCCCCCAAGTCATATCGCTCTGAGGGTCAGTTCAGGAACAGGGCCAGCAGCAGGCTTCTGTCTCCATGTAACCATCCACATGTATCATATGTCCTTCCTCTATTGCCTCAACTGCAGTGTGAATTGTTATAGGCAGATCTGATCTGGTCCAGCCTGTGTTCCCTCAGTACCAAGTATACTGTCACAGACACGGTGGACCTTCAATAGGGTCTGATGAATGAACACATAACCTAATAAATCCACTCTCTTTCTCCAGTTAGGGTGGGATTGGAACTTTAAAAAGAAAAAAAAAAAAAAGGTATATTACTTGACTTGAAGAGGGCACTCTCAGGGAGGAGTAGGGCCGCTTAACCAAGGCTCAGAACGACCACCCTCCATGGTGTCATTGCCAAGAAGGCAGTTGCGGAGAGGATGTGCACTGAGGAGGAGGCTGCCTTGCGCACCTGAGGTCAGTTTAAGGAGGACTCATCTCATTTATACAGAGATGGGAACACTCAGGTTAGTTTGACATATCTTTGAATGTTTTTATTATCTTTGTGAACCAAAGTTCTGAAGTGTATCAGGACTCAAAGCCAGCCTTCCGCTATGAATAATGAACTGAAATGAGGCCTTTTGTGTTGATTATCTGATGATTCATTCTAATATAGCAGTCACTTCAGGCTGTGCTGAAGAAAAAAAAATACAGGATGTGTTCAGGTGGCATTTTTGATTCATGGCCTTTCTTTTATGATTTATTATTCTGAGATATTCAATTTGAAAAGCAAATAGTTTGATACTAAGTGATATATTATTTTTCTTTAGTGTGAAGAAAGCCACGTTGACAAGCCTGGAAGAGAAGCTAACAGCGAGGGGGAGGGCTTTCTTCCCTCGCGATCCATCAGGAAGTGGCGTTGACTCTAAACACAAGAGACTTTTTGGATAAAAGAATCTTTTGTTGAAGCCTTTTGTTCCTTTAATAAACAATTTTGAATGCCAGCCTAACTAATGTCAAGCCCTTTACTGAGCTCAGTGCAAGAATTGCAAAGTAGAAAGCAGTCATGGCTCTAAGTGGAGATATAGAGCACATTACAGGAAACTAGTATAGCCCAGTGAAAAGGCCTCATAACAATTACATACTGAAGTCAAACAGGAATATGCATGGAAGGGAGAAAGAGCCAGAAAATGATCGTAGAGGGATAAAATTTCTCAGGAAGGCTTCAGAGGAGAGCAACAGGCATTGGACTTCAAGGGGGTCCAGACACACACAGAAAGCTGGACAGTGGGAGATCAGGTGAGCAGATGTGCTTGTAGAATCTCTGGTGTATTGAGGTCACTTTCAGGATTCTAGAGAGAAGAGAAGCAAAGAGAAGAATACAGGAAGGAAGAGATTTATACAATTGTATTTACAGATGTTTTAAAAGATCGAAATAAATGAAAATACCTATTATTACCATGGAGGAGAATAAATACTGTGATAATATAAATTCTAACTAAGTTTACCAATAGACGTAGTTCCTATTCCAAATAGTTCCCAAAAGTCTTTTTTTTTTTAATTTTTTTTTCAACGTTTTTTATTTATTTTTGGGACAGAGAGAGACAGAGCATGAACAGGGGAGGGGCAGAGAGAGAGGGAGACAAAGAATCGGAAACAGGCTCCAGGCTCCGAGCCATCAGCCCAGAGCCCGACGCGGGGCTCGAACTCACGGACCGCGAGATCGTGACCTGGCTGAAGTCGGACGCTTAACCGACTGCGCCACCCAGGCGCCCCTCCCAAAAGTCTTTTATGGACTTGATGTGGACAAGATAATATGATTGTAAAATTTATTCGGAAGAGCAAAGGGCCAAGAGTAGCCAAAAATTTCTGAGTTTTTGAGGATGTGGGGAGGTTCTTGCTTTACTGGATACCAGGACCTCTTATAAAACTCTCATGATGAAGAAAGACTCTCATAATGAAGAAAGGTTATGAATCCAGGGATAAACAATTGAGCCGAGGAATAGAATAGAAAGCTGCCATCCAATTCACATCTTCCAGTGCCCATGTCAGAGACAGCCTATAACGTTGATTTGGGACAAAACTGACTGCAAATAGCAATTAAAAAATAAAATAAAACAAAACAAAGCTGAGGGGCACCTGGGTGTCTCAGTTGGGTAAGCATCCGACTTCAGCTCAGATCACGATCTCACAGCTCGTGGGTTCAAGCCCCGCATCCAGGCTCTCTGCTGTCAGCACAGAGCCCACTATGGCTCCTCTGTCTCCCTCTGTCTGCCCCTCCCCTGTTCGTGTGGGCTTTCTCTCCCCCTCCTCTCAAAATAAATAAACATTAAAAAAGTTGTAAGTATTTTGCCAGATAACATGGATCCCCTGTGTAATGAGTTCTACTCTCTGGTTAATGCCGCTGATATAGATGCCCTTCATTTAGCCAACCTTTTTCCCAATATATATTTCTGAGTTTTAAAATTTTTAAATCATTTTTACTATTTTTTCTCATTTGATTTTAAATACATCATTTCAAATTTAGAGAAAGTGGTGAATGGCCTTACTTTGGACATCTCTAAATGTTACCTCCCTGGTGAAACTGCTCCTTGACTCCCTGAGGCCAAACAAGCTACTGTGTTCTCTGAGTTTTCCCCCGCTATCTATGTAAATACTTGACATCATGGAGTCCTTTTTTTTTCCTTTTTCTTTTTCTTTTTTTTTCTTTTTGTTAAGTCTTCCAGAGAGTAAGCTCATCAAGGGAAGAGGCACTGTCATTTTTGTGTCACTGGGGTCAGAAAGACTATTTGGTGCTATGGTAAGTATGCAATAATTATTTTCTGAATGAATGAAAAAATGAATGGATCTTTCTAAGGTGCTTTAGATGAAGTGCTTTTGGGATGCAGGGACAGGGCCTGGAACGCTATTTGGGGAACCATTTCCAGCAAGGTTTTATAATTTAGTGATAAAATGAGAGCGGCGGATGTTAAAGATCATACAAGTCAAACAAATAAAAATTCAACTCATCCAGAAAACAATTCCTTTGCAAATGCAGGCATTTTTAAAGGTACATCATTTATTCTCAGTACTCAGCTGGCAATTTCAGAATAGTAAGAAAAAAGTTATATTTTATGTTGCTGCCTCAGCACAAAACACATTAATTATTATTTGTGTGAGCAGGAATAAAAGGTATCTTGAAAATTCCAAACAAACTGATTTCTCAACGACAAGATGTGAACCAATTAAAATCAGATACTGGAAAGAAAATTTTGGCAACTGCTTTTCAATAAACAGTTTTGACAGGGCTTCCAGGAAAATGATACATGTACATCATTTGTTCCAACCTAAATAAGCTTAGGAGAAATGGAGACCTGAGAAGAATTTGCATGAACCAAGCCATGAATAGCCCAGTGCATTGGTTTGGGATACCTTGTGAATTTCCACAAGGGACTTCTCCATCCTTTTTCACGTAACTAATCACCAGTTTATTCACTTGTCCATATATACTCCTCTCTACCCTACTGACTATATGTTTTTATTGAGTGAATGTGATAAAAGAACAAACAAACAAACAAAACAACATTCAGCACGTTCTGTTTTTAGGCTCTATTTTTCCTTTCTAGAAACTTTTATTACCCAGGCATTCACTCTTTACCAAGTTAATAGCTTATTTTTATAATTCAAAGATATAAACTCTAGATATACATTCTAAGTCCTTAATTTAGATAATTGGTATAGTTTGGGTATTAATTACATTATAAAGATATTTTTAAATGGTAATCTTAATTTGGTATGTTTTACTTCTCAATTTGCTGAAACTTATCTATTATAAAAACATACTATTTCATGACCCTTCTGGATATCATAAACTTCAAAAGCATTGTATGGGGATATGAACAAAAATTTTGGAGGGTTTATGTTCTGGGTTTGAATTCCGCCTGGCTTTGAATTCTAGCTCAGTTGCCCACCAGCTTTTTGAGCTTGGACCCATTACTTAACCCCCCTGTACCTCTATTTCCTCATCTATAAAATGGTAAACATGTTAGTTAAAAACTATCTACTCATAACATTATTCCAAGGTTGAACAATGTATTCTATGTGAAATAAAGCATTTAGAATAGAGCCTAGTCTGTAGGAAACTTTGTAGGTATTCCTTTATTATTTTCATTGTTGTTATTATAGGCTTCTGAAGGGTACCATACTGCCTTAACACACATAACATCTTCCAGTCTACTCACTACTTAAAAGCTGTCCAGATAGGGAACAGAGAGAACTATGGTAAAATCAAATATGACTGACTCATTGCAGTGTATCTATTTGAATACAAAGCCAGTGTTGTATATGGGTCACAGAAGCATATATTAGAAAGACATAGAGGGGAAAAGGGATAGAAAACCACCACTTACTACTTTTTCAGTATCATTGTGGCTAACACTATATAGTAAACTTCACATGTTCTACTTTGGCAGATAGATATACAATAGAGGTCAGCAAAATTTTTCCACAAAAGTCAAGAGATATTATATGTTTGGCTTTGTTGGCCATATCACCTCTGTTGCAACCACTCTAATCATCTGGAGATGCATCATGAAATCAGCCACAAACAATATGTAAACAAATAGGTACGGCTGTGATCCAATAAAAATTTACTTACAAAAAATAAGCATTGGCTGAATTTGACTCACAGGTTCCAATTTGATGACATCTGATTCAAAACATCACAGATACTGATTCTAATTTCCATCTATTGTGTTGACTATGCTTACTATGATTTGGTGCCGAGTAAATGGACACTGATATCAGTCTTTGTTTTTTTCTCCCTTAAGTTTCCTGGTTCCTATCCATGATCAATAAATTGATAAATCCAACTATGGGTTTGGATTTTTGTTGGCTCCCTTTGTTTGCCTCCCCAGATCCACTCTCCACACTTCTATGTTCTTGTTGGGTTGGCATGATCATAGAGGCAAGGAAGGATACTGGGACTACATGAGTGGATTCCCATGTCTTCTGGCTTTCAGAGGGTTCAGCCAACAGAGATCCCAGAGATCCCATTTAGAGATCAAAGAAGGGAGGAGGGTGGGGTCAGGGGTACTTCTCTTAACTTCCTTCCTACAATGACCAGAAGGTGGCTGTGCTCTTCTACATGAACACTAGTCCTCTCAAGGAGGGCAATAACACCATAACACTCCTCTCTGGTTTCAGGAACTATTTGTTCACCTTATATCTTTGGGCTTCTCAGAATTAAGCCCTAGGTTACTAAAGTCTGCCTTGTGATTTCCCCCTCCATACCCTTGAAAGTAGTACCTTTGAGGATGACTTCTCCTTGAAAAGTCCTAATTTGAGTGTGCCATCAGTTTCCTGTGGGGACCTTGGCTGAAAAGGGCTCTGTTTTCCAGAACCAATCACACAGGAGCAGTCTCAGCCCCAACATGTCATAGGGTTTAGCATTTAATTTGTTACCAATCATCTCTGCAGTTTGGGATTGGAGTTTACTCATATAGGTAGTCAATGTTGACTATCCAAGTCTGTGAGTCACATGGCATGCTGGAAAAGAGTTTTCAAGGCTTAGAAAGGAAAGGGAGTTAACAGAAAGTTAGCATAAATGTAGAGAAATGAGGGCAGGGATAAAGTCCTTCGGAGATAGCAACCAGTAATCCAAGGCCCAACTCAGAAAGATCAACTTCAGCATTAGGCCAGGCTTTCCTATGGAGAGGAATTTGATCAAGTGAACAGAGCAAAGAATACAGCTTTGGTCCTGAAACAGAGGTCCTGGAATCTCAGCCCCAATATCAGGTGTCTGTTGTAGCTGGGTGGCTGAGTTGGTCCACAGGTCTGTCCTTCTGCCTTGCCTTGGAATTGGTACGAAAGTTTACAGATGTAGAACTGTCTTTGTGAGGTTCCTTCAGTCTATTGGAAGGAATTTCAGAGCAGTCTCTAGTAACCGGAAGACACTATGTGGACCCTTTCCAGTTCCCTACATAACTGTGTTGAATCTAAATTCTTCACATCCCCAACTACTGGCTGGGGTCCTATCATATTCTAATACATAAAAACTAAGATGCAAGAATGTCTGTTTTGTAACTTTTTCCCTTCAGAAAAGTATTGAGATGTATTGTTTCTATGTCCTTTCATTCATATTGGATCTCCTACAACAAATCCATTACCTTAGACTTGCCAGTTGTGTTTGTCTAGGCCAATTTATATCACCTACATTAGTTGTCCTAGGCCCACAACCCACAGCTCAAAGAAGGAGCTCTGACCAGCTGGTATCATGTTGATGAACTTTATGCTGCCCTTCCTAAATGCTTTCCCACTCTACATGCCTTCTATCTTGAAGTTCATCTAGCTGTGCTTCTTGACCTTGACTTTGAAAAATACACACATTTAGACACACACACATACGCATGAAATGCAAAGTGCTCTTTGATTTCTAACTACATTTGGTTAAAAGCAACCCAAAGGAAGTGTGAAGTAGTGAGAAATCAGAAAAGCATCTACTGAGAATCAGGATGCTGAGCCAGTCATGGTTTCAATCTCTACAAGGAAAAAAACCAGGTCCCAAGTGATATATGAAGAGTGGGAAATGTGCAAACTAATGGGTGGCTGGTTAAATTCATCTTCAATAATTCATTGAGAAATGAGTAGCAGAATAAAGTCAGAGAAATCTCAAAATGTCAAGAAGAGAGACCTATTAAATGTTTTCCAACTGCTACCCAAGGTCAGGAGAAACATTAGCTTGAAACCACGAAAGTCCTGGCTCCCTGGTTTCAATTTTAACAACCAGATAGTAGACCTTGTTCTTCGAGGTGTAGTCTCCATTTTTAGGGAAGTGAAAAGGAAATAGACCCAGAGATAAATAAATTTAATCCAGATTACTCTGGCCTTATCTGTTAAAAGACATTAGTCTAGTAGAAGTGGCCGTAGGTGTGAATTATTCAGTGCCCATATCTTTCCCAACTTTAAGGATTTTTTTTTAAAGCTAGGTATCAAGACCATTAATAATTGATAAAGCATTTGTAAACCCTTAGCAAATGAACAGTCAAGGGACACATTAATAAAACATCTTTAAAAATCTCTGTCTCGTGGCTGATTCTCATCACGTTGTCCCAAAGCAGAGCAAACAGTGCTGCTCCTCCTGCGACTCAAAGCAAGGCACAGCATGCCTGCTGACAAGGTGAGACAGAGAGGGCAGAGGGCAATGCCTTTTAGGTAACCAGGACGGTCCTTTATACTTATCTGCATCCTTCCAGCTGATTCACAGACTAGCACCATTCCCCAAATAAATAGGTTCTTGGTCAAATTTTTTTCTGCTGGGTCACTAAATACACATTTATAAATAGACCTCTTGACATTTCTATTTGCAAAGCAAACATTCAAGATCCTGGGGGAATTGGAGGGTTAGGCATTTAGGAAGGGCCAATGAAAATCTTGACCTTGAGGTTATTGTTCACATTCAGCTCAGGCCAAAGGAGCGATCAGGGTCACTGAATGCTGTAGCTTTAAGGCAGTTACATGGTTTGGCTCATCTTATTTTTACTGGATAATGCAAAGGAAATAAAAATGTATTTTACTGACATGGCATCTTTCTAGGAATGAAGAGTTGTGCCAACCCAAGAAAGAACCAAGTATTTGCATATCCACCTGTCACTGCCCTGGGGCAGACAAGGGGTTGTCAAAAATCTCAGCATAAATAAGATCAATGGACAAGAGTCAGGATTCCAGAGCAGGAGGGCAAGTGACAAAATCTCACAGAGAAAACTCCCCACCCAGGTATGATCTGAGATTACCTAGTGAGGATATCTTCATCAGGTAATTTCCCCCCATCAAGTTTCTGAATGGTCGCTTAAGGGGTGGTGAATGATTTTTCATCAGTAGCACCCTCAAACATTAACTGAACACCACCTATGCATGACCATCATAGGCATTGAGAGTATAAGGATATTTTAGGACCCAGTCTATGCTTTCCTGAATATTTCACTCAGTTTGTGGTGGCAAAGTTCATAGTAAACAGAAAAAGGATTTTTTTGACGTGGCACAAAATTTCAAGATTATTAGGGTAGAAAAGAATCCTACTGGAGCACTGAGGTGGGTGTTTCAAGGGTCTACAATGGAGATAATTAGGGACATTATAGGATAATAAGACATCGATGCTCTCGTTCCTATACTTTATGGCCTAATTTATTTAGCACTGCACCTGCCTGGATTCCCATTTGTTGGTTCAGTTCTGCTCTGGCCAGGAGAAGGAGAGCCTTTTATTTGGAAGAATGCTAGTTGAGACAGAGTTTCTACTTTCTGCTCTCAGTGCAGTGCAGAGTCTTTGGTTCATTTCTAAAAATGTACAGTGTTGTTAAGCTTCAATCAGAATGTCAAAAGGAAAATAAGGCCTTTTTTTCCAGTATCATTTCCCCTGTTAATCCCTCTAGTTTGTGGTAGGGTTAGGGTTTGGGTTTGGGTTAGAGTAAGGGTTCGAGGTAGTGTTGCTTTACATTTTCCTTGTTTATAAAAGGAGGTTTCCACAATGGAGACATCTCCTCATTCTAGGATGCCCTCCTCTTTGTTGCATTGTTTTAATCACCCATTTATTTGTTCAACAAAGATCAGAGATAGATGCTCTCGTCTCCTCTAGCCCAGACCCATCCACTCTTACCTGGACTGAGGCCTCATCCTCATAACCGGTCTTTCTCCCATCCTTCTGACTCTCCTACATTTCTTTTCCACACAGAATCATCTTGAACAATGAAAATCGAGCTGTGTAACCCTTCTGCCTAAGATCCTCCTTCCCACAGCCCACCGGGCTTGCATGCTCTGCTCCCTGGTGCGCATGTTCCAATGAAGCCTAGCTTCACCCACACACAGGCTTTCATTGTGGTTATAGTGCATCCCCAGCTAGTGACTACCTAAGGGGCTTGCTCTTTCTCTTTCCCTTCCCTAAAAACACCTGATCCCAGATATTGGCATCCTCTATCATTTCTTGTCATTCATGCCTTGGCTCCAACATCAGATTGGCCTTCCCTGCCACTTCAATCTACTGCTGCCTGCTTTCCCTCACATAAAACCCCTCTGCCTCAGGTCATTCTCTGTCATTGCCCTATTTTATTTTTTTTCCCAGAAATTACTGCTGTATGCTAATATGTTTATTTGCTTCTTTATTTTTTTCTATCTTTCTCATCCCCACTTCCAATTAGAAATAAATCCCAAGAGATCAGGACCTTGTTGAATGGATGTTGGATTTGTAGACAGTGCACTTAAGACAGAGTTCCTATGCTTAAGAAATATACGTACCAAAGAAAATAGGGAACCGACAAAAATAGCTTTGTCAAAGACAATGTGCGAAACATATTACAGGTGAGGTCAAGCCATAGATTATTGGAGTTCAAAGAGATGGCTTGTAGCTGGAACGAATAGGGAAAGCTTGGTGATGCAGGTGATCTTTTGGTTAATTTATGAAAGGTCTGAGATCTGGGGTGATTTTAGAGGAGTGTGCTCCTCAGGGTAAAGCTTAGGCAAGTATTTTTCAAAACATGTAGATGATAAATCCCAAAATACTGTTGCATGAGTGAGGGAAGGGATACCAGACAAGGCAGCTATGGATTTTATCATTTCTGAAGATTTTATCATTTCTTTCATTATAAGGGGGGGAAAATGTTCCTCATTATTCAAATGCAGAAATACAAGGCACATTTTCTTGGGGATTGCAAAATAGGAAATAAATAACTGATTTTGAGAAAGCATATCCTTCTGTAAAAGGAGTAAGAGCACATGGCATCGATCTATCTATCTGTCTGTCTATCTTCTGACTACTGTGATAAACCATAATTTAACTTTCCAGGGACAAGAGATTACCTCTTAAATGACATTAGGGATAATTTCAAAGAATCTTATATCTGATTTTTTTTTCCTTTCATCTAGCCTCACCCCAATGACAACATATATACTATTTAAAAAAATTTTTTTTAATCTAGAATAAATACATAATATCTGTGCTTATATAAATTAAAAAGCCTGGAAATTATTCTTTGCTACACATAAAGTTAAAAAAAAAAGTGATCTCTCCTCCTAGATGGTGTTTAAGCCCCACCAGGATCCTGATCACTCACTGCCTATCCCTCACCCAGACGTCTGCTCGTGTAATAATCTTCTTCTTCTTGTAGCAACACAATTCTCTCCAACAGCCTCCTATATCCTTGTAGGCAACGGATTGTGTCCATCCCTATCGGCACAAAGGACACAATGAAAATGATCCAGAGGTACAGCATCTTCGTGCAAAGCCAAGGAAAGAGGTTTTGGCAACGACACAGTTCTAATTAGTTATGAGCACTGTCAGATGAATCACCCAGTTAGGCCCCTACTGCCACCTTGACTCTGTGCTGCTGTGGCCCAGTCATTTCCAAGGCAAAGTCCACCCAGACATTAAAATGAATAAGGAGGTGAATACTGCCTTTCAGTTGCCCAGCAGAAGAGTAAATTAAGAACATAAACACGCACACACACACACGCGCACACACACACACACACGCACACACACACACACACACACACCAGAACCAGTGGTATTGAAGATTTCATCAGCTGTCTGACAAGAAGACATTTAATTAACTCTTGTACCTGTTTCTCCCTGCATGAGACAAACAAATCAAGGAGCTTTGGAAGAATAATTAATTCAAGATGTAAAAGCAGCATCAGATTAAAAAAAATAAAGAAGAAGAAGATGAAGAAACAGCCGAAAAAAATCCCCCCCAAAAAACCCAAAATGACAGACAGAAGCAGTAGGAGTCTAGAGTGTTTAAGTATCACACACGAGGAGCCGTAGGCCCCTTTGCCAAGAGGTTTGCCACCAAGCACCCTTCTGAGATCAGGACCCCGTTGGTCCCAATCCACCAAAATATATACACTAAACCTCAGAGCTCTAACACAGGGCTGCATCGGAAGGCAGCAATGTGCCTTTGAAAAATGCATTGGAGTCTAATAGTAGGTCTACTATCTCACCTTTGAAAGTGTGTGCATTGAGAATTATTTTCCCAATGGTGTGAATGGGTTTGCACTATTAGAGAACAGCCTTTCTCACTATTATCACATCAGTGATGCGTGCAAAGGGCCTGAGCCTCTTCCTCCACCTTTTATCAGTCTGCACGTGGGAACTGAAGGAATTTATCTGATTGATGAATTTGGAAAATGTACCTGAGTGTGCTCAGTTCCACCCTCCTGCTTTCCACTTTTACACTGAACCTGTAGGCAGGAAGCTTCTATTTTCTGCTAGTCAGACCACCACAGGGGAAGTATTTGATTTTTTTCCTCCTATGATGGGAATAATACATTAACAAAATCACTGTATCATAGATATTATATCGCATTCTCCAAATTGGATTTTTTTTTTGTTTGCTTTGCTCTTTGTTTTTGTTTTGTTTTTCAGTATTAAAGCTACTGTTTGGTTCTCTCTGATGTCTATGTCTTTCTTTCAATTATTTTAGAATTTGGACACGGAGGATGAATATATTTATTTAGTACCTCAAACACCCCTTTCCCCTACTGGGAGGAATGCTTACATACCATAATGATAATTTCAACAATTTTCTGTTTCCCTTTGTTACATTAATGGGGTCTTAATATCTTTTTGACTTAAGGCAAACCAGGGTAAAGTTAAAAGGAACAGTCACACAGCCAGAAATTATTCTTTTTAATATGCGTCAATTCGAAGTGACAAAATTGGAGAATTGTCTTAGGGGAGAATTCTCACACAGAGGGATGTGGGTCAGAGAGCCCTAGATGAATTTACAAGAAATGTCAGACAGAGAACAAGTTATTTTATTTCCGATAGTCTCCATCTATTATATTCCCATCAATAATAGTTTGGAGATTTTTTTTTCCAAAAAAATAAAAAATAAAAAAATAAGATCACACTAGTCAGGCCTCCTGCAATGAGAATCATTGCTTCCCTTGTGATCAACTTTAAACAAAAGTTTGTTCTCCATTCCCTGAAAAGGACTTCACTCACTGTGGCCTCAGACTCCTCTGGCTCTGATTTTCTTCTCCTCAAACACCCTGATTCAACTGGCTTTGCTGATTATGCCAGGCCATGTTTAGCTCTCTTTGTTCTCCTCAATAGATTTAGTACTTTGAATTGCCTCTTGAGTTTTAATCTTTCTCAGTTGGGGATGTTTCTCCCCTCCCCCTCATTTTTAAAAAAGCATATTTACTTATTTTTGAGAGAGAGAGAAAACAGAAAACAGAGAGAGAGAGAGAGAGAGGGAGAAGGAGCAGGGGAGAGGCAGAAAGAGAGGGAGAGAGAGAATCCCAAGCAGGCTCCGCACTGTCAGCATGGAACCCAGTGCAGGACTTGAACTCACCAACTGTGAGATCATGACCTGAACCCAAACCAGGATTGGTCGCTTAACCGACTAAACCACCCAGGCACCCCCATTTTTTTCTGTTTATGCACCTGACATGGACAGCTGGTAATAATCTCCCCCTGGAATGTAGCTCAGGTGAGAGTTTAGGCCTTCTATGTGCTTGGAAGTTTGCACGACTTTTACCAATTACCAGAAACCTTAAAAATATTGTAAAACTTCCAACAATACAAAAAGGCATATGCACAAGGTTAATCTTTATGAATGTAAAATATTGGAAACATCCCAAATCCCCATGCATACGAGAGGGATTAAATAAGCTATGGTGTATCTTCTAATAGAGAAGTATGCAGTTATCAAAAAGAATGAGAAAGATCTCTGCAAAGTGATATAAAGAAATGTTTTGAATAGATTGTTAAGTGAGGGGGGAAAAGAACATATGAATACCTATGGTATACTACTTTTGTGTAAGAAAGAAAGAGATATAAGAAAATATATATGCAGCTGATCATTTGTGCAAAAAATAAATATAGAAAGGATAAGCCAGAAACTAGCAAGACTGGTTACCTAAAGGGGGAGAGCAGAGGGTGGGATTGGGGTACAAAGAATAAAAGGATGAGGGGAGAGTTGCAGTTCTCTGAGTATAGTTTTTGTTATAGTTCTGACATTTTGAGAATACCTGAAAATGAGGCAGAGAGAGAGAGAGAGAGAGAGAGAGAGAGAGAAAGGAAGGAAGGAAGGAAGGAAGGAAGGAAGGAAGGAAGGAAAAGAAAATCAGATTGCCAGAGGAATCCAAAATGGAATACAAACAAATGAACCCAACGTATTACCAATAAATGACATAAGTGCACTGAAATAAGTAGGGGAAGAAAGTAACTAATTCAAATAATTTGGAAAGTAGCTTTTTGATTATATATTCTATAAGACTAAAGACAGAAATATACACAAATACTGCTCTGTATTTCATAAATTTGGTTTTCACAAGAGTGAAATTGGTCTAGCAATTCCAAAACAGTTTTGTATATATCCAAAGATCAAACAAACAAGTGGTTATATTGTAACTAACAAGCACCACACTTCTCATTGTTTGAAAAGGGAGTTACAAATAAGGAAAGGCAAAATGTTAAGTTGAACTCTGTGGTGCTGGAATGGAGTTCCTACTTTAGAGGACAACAGAAATCATCACGAACTTGTATTTTTCTTTTAAATATAAAGATGGACACATATAGTAATGTGCATGTGTAAATGCAGAAGATCTATAGATAATTTACATATAATATGATTATAAAATTAATATATTAATTATATATGATACATTAATAATATATATAATTTCCTAGCACTATCTGCTGAGAGTACCTAGAAACAATTAATATATTAATGCATTAATATCATTTATATATTAATTCTATGTAATATTAGTAATTATGTTATAGTACACTATAGTATAGTGTATATATATATAATTTCCTAGTGCTATCTACTGAGGGGACAAATACATACAGATATTGACTTGTAAATGCCCTTTTCCAACAAAAGGGACCAGGGGTCCTTGGAGAAATAACTGATTTCAAGGCTGGGGCAGGAAAAAAAAATACAAATTGAGCCCAGAATACTCCTTTGTAGCATGAGAAAGTAAGGTGAAGTTGAAAAAGGTGAGAGCACGCTCAAATAGTATAGGGACTAATAACATATTTCCAAGGCCAAGTCTTGGGTAACTGAGCTACAAAATAAACAGTAATAGCAAAAGGATACTAATTACAAAAGGAAAAGGGTAAATTTACAGTGGCAAAATGTGGGCCCCCGCCTTAACCAAATGATCAAAGGTAGTATCACCAGTAATAATACACACTAATATCATGGGGCTCCTGTTATGATGCATTGAGACGAATACAACATCAGATTTGGCATTCTTGCTCAAAATGTATAACCACAATCTAATCATGAGGAAACATTAGACGACCCAAATTGAGGGATAGTCTAAAAATTAACTGATTAATACTATTCAAAAGAATCAAGGTCATGAAAGACCAAGTCTGAGAAACTCTCACCGAATGGAGCACGTTAAGTAGATTTGAAGAGTAAATGTGATACAGAATCCTGAATTGGATCCTACACCAGGAAAAGGACATATGTAGGAAAATTGATGACTTTTGAATCATGTGTTATAGATTAGTTAATAATCTCTGAATTTGAATTGTCAATGTAAATTTCCTGATGTTGATAATTATACTGGGTTACAAGGTGTTAACGTTAGGGGAAGCTGGATGAAGGAACTCTGTTGTTTTTAAAACTCTCTAGTGAGTCTGAAATGAAATAAAATTAAAAATGCTATACTTAATCCTCTTGTTAACACTATGTATAGATTCTATCATTCCCAGCTAATAAATGAAGATGGAAAGTACATATGTTTTTTTTGTTTTAATTTTTTTAATGTTTATTTTTTGAGAGAGAGAGAGAAAGACAGAACACAAGTGGGGAAGAGGCAAAATGAGAGGAAAACACAGAATGAAGGAGGTTCCATTCTCCAAGCTGTCAGCACAGAGCCCGACATGGGGTTCAAACTCATGGAGCATGAGATCATGACCTGAGCTGAAGTTGGACTCTTAACGGACTGAGTCACCCAGGCGCCCCATAAGTACATTAACATTACTAAACAAACAAGGCTTAGACTCAAGTCTGCCTGACTAGTATCAACAAACTTTCCCAACATAGTAAATGGCTAAATCCTTCCATGGCTGATGAATTCTAAAATTGGATAAAATAACCATCATCTCTGTCCTGTCCTGTACCTGTGGCTCAACATGCAATGGAGGGTAACATGTTCTTCCTTTGGAGGACGACAGGAGAAGCCAGGAATAGTTGTGTAATATTGCAACAAAATGGAGATTGAGGAAATAAATACTTCAATATTTACCCCAAATCAAAAATCAACTAACCAAATTAATCAAAGGGATGTAAGTGCTCTACGTTAGGGTCAACAACTCCTTTTAGTGCAAGGGAAGTGGCTTGCCTACCTGGCCTTGAAGAGCTAGCATTTTTTCAAGAGTCTGCATATGCTAGACCCTCTTCTTAGAGCGTTATCCACAGTCTTACATTTCATCTTCGCAATCCTCTGTGGCTTAGGAACTAAGCAAGAGTACATGTGATGGGGGAGGTAACTTGTCCACTGGGAAATTTGAATCCAGGCTTTCCATCTGACTTGCTGCACAAACTGCACAAAATGCTCTGTGTAAACAGAATGAGTGCATCTGACTATAACATGTTGCCCTCGTCTCTTCTTCCTCTGGTCTCTTTGGAAACTCAGGATGCTTTTAGTACAAAATTATGACTGTGGATTTCTTGAAAAGGTCAGGCGGCACCCCTCAAGGTGCATTTTCCTATCCGACACCATGCAAGCATGTCTCTTCCAGCTCTGTCATTTGCTGCTATAGATTTCCTATATTTTCAATTATGTTCTTTTCTGGGAAGGTCAAATCAGATTTGAGGGTAATGAAGGGTTAATGAAATGATCTTGGCATAATTACTCAGTATAAAACATCTCCTTTTTAGTGGGTGGCCTTCGATGATTTTATTTGGGAATAAAAAAACAATCTCTTGGGGCGGCAGAGATAGAGCAGGGTGATAAAGGAAAGGAGAACTGCCTGTTCTTCAGTGATTTTGATCATACGAGGAAAAGCATGTTACTTGTCAAAGGAACTATTAGGGAACTCACTGAGAGATGAAAAGTGGAACCAAAAAGCCCCAACAACTACTTTGCTTTTCCTATTGCTCGGGAATACTTGGTATTTGTTTATTTAAAATAACAGCTTGAAGGGCGCCTGGGTGGCTCAGTCAGTTGGGCATCTGACTTCAGCTCAGGTCATGATCTCACAGCTCGTGAGTTCAAGCCCTGTGTCAGGCTCTGTGCTGACGGCTCGGAGCCTGGAGCCTACTTTGGATTCTGTGTCTCCCTCTCTCTCTCTCTGCCCCACACCTGCTTGCTCTCTGTCTCTCAAAACTGAATAAACATTAAACAAATTAAAAATAAATAAAATAAATTTAAAATAAAATAAATAAAATAACAGTTTGAAATGTAAAAAAAAAAATCCTGGGTGATGCTAGACTTTGTTTTCTGCTCTATGCTTATTGTATATGGGGATCCTGGTCCTCCACTCTTGCCAAACCAACTTCTCCCCTCCTCGAAAGTGGCTTGATAGTGATGAAACCTAGAACCCTTGTAACTCCAAGAAAGTTGAATTTTAATTAAAAGAAAAACAGTAAAGCAGAAGGAAGATGACAATAATATGTGGGTTGTCTTGTACCCAAAGCAAAATGGATTTGCTCTGTCCTTAAGCTTTATTATATAGCCATTTTGTGAAGGATGTTCTGGTTGATGCTTTGCTTTTCTGAAGCAAAAAGAATCTATATAACTCAAGCTGTGAAAGTCGTTAGGGAAGACAAGTTTTTTGGGGGTTCTGAGTGTTTTCCCCCAAGTATACAAACATGGTATATCATCACCAAAGGGGTGGATGGTAGAGAAACACTGGGTTCTGCCCTTAACTAGCCCAGACTCTTGCCAAGCCTCTTGCTACTTTCTTGACCACAAGCCTCAATGCATTTCAGTCTTTACTTCTCACAGGCCCTATTGTTGTCTTCCTAAAAAGCAAAACTAATTATGACACTTCTCTGTGCAAAAGCATCTTTTGATTGTAATCCAAAGAATTAAATGAGAATTATTCAGATAGACATATAGGACCCTTGACAACTATATTACAAATTTCCTTTGGAAAGCCTGTCATCTGAATAGCGTCTCCTAGGATTGACCCACCTGTTATCTTTTCCTTAGAAATGCCTTGAAGATGGACTAGGATGAAGACCAGTAGCCTCTGACATGGCTTGGTAGGAAAAATACTGCCCACATGTAAATGATGATTATTAGGTAAGCCAATGTGACTCCTTTCCTAGAGTTTGTGTTAGAAAATATAAGGAGAAATCACCAAATTGTCAGGAGAAAAGTAAGTGGACAGAGAGGCAGATACGATTTAATGGTAGAGGGCTCGAGAGATCTTTGGCTTTGCCTGGGTCTTACTGGCTCTTGGCCAGGTGGCTGACATCCTTGCCCATTTATTCCCATGTGTATCCTTAAAATAAACTCACCATAATTTAAGGTGACTCTAGAGAGCTGATTGTTACCCAAACAACACCATCACTACCAACTCCATATCCACCAACGGAAATGAAACAGTAATCTGACCTTAAAAATCACTTCACCTGGCACACATTTGTTCTTGCTTAAACTTCTAGAGTAAATGCCAGGTCCTTTGGTAAACCACACAGTTCTGGAGGCCAGAAGTCTGAAATGAAGGCGCTGGTAGAGCCATACTCTGTCTGAAATCTGTAGAGGGAGAATTCATCTTTGCTTCTTCCAGCATTTGCTGGAAATTCCTGTGCTCCTTGCTTGTAGATGTGTCACTCCAATCTCTGTTCCATCGTCACATAGATGTTTTATTCTTTGTGTCTCTGTTCTCTTCTTACAAGGACACCACTTGTGTTGGATTAAGGGCTCATCCCCCTCTAGTATGATCTCGTCAACCACCTTTTTTCTAAATAAGACATTCTGAGGTCTTAGGGGTTAAGACTTCAACATATCGGTTTGGAAGGAAACAATTCAACCTGTAAGAGGAGTCAAAATCCCTGGGTAGAGATTTTCATCCCCACCACCTTTGCCACTGTTCAGCTGTGTGCTTTGAGATGAGTTAGTTTTACTCAGCCTCCCTTTCTTTTTCCCTAAATTGGGAATGCCTGCCCATTTGTAAAGAGCAAGTAAAATTCTTTATCTAGAGGTTTCTTGTACATAGCACGTATTTAAATATTTTGGTGAAGACAGAATGAGTACAAGTGAACTTTATTTAACCCCCTTTCTTAACAATCCAGTATCTAGAAGGGGGAAGGAACTAGCAGGAATTTAGGACCTACAATGTACGAGGCTCTTTAAGAAATTCCTTACATGTTATTTCATTTACTACAGTGTTGTAAAAAGAGAAAGATATTGTTACTCATTTATACCTCCCAAATCAGTCTTCAAATAGCTAATATCCATGTGGTACACACACACACACACACACACACACACACACACTTCTATGTGTATACAGTTGACCCTTGAACAATGTGGGTTTGAACTGTTTAGGTTTACTTACAGGTAGGGTTTTTTTGGATAAATAAAGTACAGTACTGTAAATGTAGTTTCTCTTATGATTTAATAATATTTTGATTTCTCTAGCTTACTTTATTATTATATACTGCTTTAAGAATATATTATATAACACATAACATTCAAATATGTGTTAATTGACAGTTTATGTTATTGGTAAGGATTCTGGTCAATAGTGGGCTATCAACTATTAAGTTTTTGAGGGGTCAAAAGTTATACACACATTTTTGACTTTGTGAGAGCTTTGGTGTCCCTAATCCTTATGTTGTGCAAGGGTCAATGGTATTTATTAAGATATCCTGATTACATAGCATACAATTGGAAGTACCAAAATGAAAATGTTATTTCAGTTTCTAAAATATTTTTGTATTCCAGTTTTGTTCCAAGTAAGTCATTTGAGAAACTATAAATTCTATTCTGTTTATCTTGTTTCACTAAGACCTTAGAAAGAAAGAAACAGAATCCCAAAACTTTTGTTTGGTTCATGGCTCAGTAGAAAAATACAGCCAAAGACAAAATCATCTGAGCTCAGTTTTGAACCTGGAGTATCAGTGCCATTTGTGATGGATTTTACTTCACAGTGTGGCCCATGGAAGTCCCTGCAATTATTATAGCCCTTTTGGTTGTTGTAAAGGATGGGTGGTTTTCCTGTTACAGAATGATTATTTATTTGCCCTATTACTTAGAGAGACTTGTGGGTGTAGCAGTAAATTGAAATCAAAATAATTTAAATGTCCTCTTTGTTGTTGATTCATCTCCAACTTCCAATGGACTGTGACAAGCATCGCAAAACCATTTGTGCCTCCCACATTTGTGTACATCCTCATGAGAGACAAATGGCCCTGACTATCTGGGTGGTTATAAATTGGATCTTTGTGTTAAGTGAGAAGGTAGGGACACAATATGGCTTAAGACAACAGCAGACTTGTACTAGATGTCTGGATGAAGCTAGAATGGTAAAAGCACTGTTTTATTTTCAACAAGATGCATGTGCATTGCACATAAAGCATTTTTTGACAAAAGATCATTTATGAAAGGCATTGCACTGCAGAGAATAAATAGCACAATCGAAGGAAATGAACCTGTCTGAAGTGCTAGTGTCTGTTTTTCCCCTTTAGAATATAAGAATGTTAGTGCAGTTGAGTTTTAGACCAATGGGAGCTTGGCTTGTATGTTAATTTCACAATTACTCAAGTTTTTAAGAATCATAATTTTTAAAAGCTTCAAAAAAGTTCCTTTTGCTCATTTTCCTTTTCTGATGTCATAAAAGTCAATTCAAAATGCAAGCAGTAAGCAGTATATATCTCACTGGGCTTTCTCCTTTGTTTACATTCCCTCGCTCTCTGTGGCTATTTATATACCATTCAGCAATTTCTCATTCACTTTTTATACCCATTGGTACTTTGCTTTCATGATTTCATATTCCTTCCTTCCTCAGGTTTCTCCTGCTGTAGACAACAGTCTCTTTCCTTAGCCATTTTTAGTTTATTATTCCTACCTGAATCCCTGATAATTTTTCATTCTTATCACTATACATGTAGTAGTTGGTTTTCCATCTGTCTCCCTCTTTTCCTCTTTTCAGGGCTTCCTAAAATCTCATCAGATGCTCATTGGTGAATTATTACCACTAAGAATTAAGGTGGAACACCCATAAATGCCAATTTGCATATAATAAAAGAAGTATGGTGGGAGATTATCAGGGCTTCTGGTTAATTCTATCCCTCTTCATGACATACAAATTCCAACAAATCATCTGGTAAGAAAAGTCAGTCTCAGGGGCACCTGGGTGGCTCAGTCAGTTAAGCATCCAACTTTGGCTCAGATTAGGATCTCATGGTTTGTGAGTTTGAGCCCCATGTCGGGCTCTATGCTGACAGCTCAGAGCCTGGAGCCTGCTTCGGATTCTGTGTCTCCCTCTCTCTCTCTGTCCCTCCCCCGCTCATGATCTCTCTCTCTCTCTCTCTCTCTCTCTCTCTCTAAGAATAAATAAACATTAAAAAAAGTCAGTCTCAGAATCTCCCAGGCACTAGGTAACGTTTTCAATAGAAGGGAATGGATGTGTTAAGCCTGCAGGTGAAGTGCTTGTTGTATTGGGAACTGAAAGCTACGGGGAGAAACAGGGCATAAAGCTACAGAGGTGAGGGGGCATATCTTGCAGGTCCTTCCAGACCATTGGAAGTTTTGAATGGATTCAGAACAAAACAGGAAGTAGTTAAAAGAGTTTAGGTAGGAGAATGATATTACCTAATTCATTGCATTTTCAAAAGATTCTCCTGATGGAGAGGAATGATAAGATTAGAAGCCAGAAGATAGATGGTCAAAGAAAGTTAAGGGGTGTGAAAGGAGATTATGTTCATGAGTATTTGAAAGCATTTGCAATATAGTCCTAAAACTTTTTCAAACCAGGAAGTGTTTCAGGTATTTCCAGGTGTTTCCTTCCTTCCTTCCTTCCTTCACTCCCTCCCATTTTTCCTGTTTTGGAGGACCTACTATTGTTATGAAGAGAAATCTCCAGAAAATTTGGGAAGCTGTAATGGTTAAGTGTGTCTCTTTTATATTCCCCAAGACTTGATGTCCTGCAATTGGGTTATAACGATGTTCTCCTATGAACTTCATATAGATTACCAGTTCCAGGACATTGCTACTGTATTAACCACTATCTATGCAGCTTGTATTTGCTCATATAGTTTTGTTTTCATATTTGCTTTGATCCCATGTGGCTACTTCGGGCATGTTGGGGAGACCTGGTCCTTTGTCTCCATCCCTCTCCGCTGCAGCCCCCAGGCAGCATTGCTACTGCTTCCCGGCTTCCAGTGCCGGTCCTGTTCCTTGTATGACTTAGCTCCTCCCACCTAACAGCACTTAGGAACCTGTATCTCTGTGTCACTACAGTCCTGTAATCCAGAAACTATTGGTCCAAAGCATCCAATCTAGGTTTAAAAAAAGAATCAAAGAGAAAAATCAGAAAACAAATCGCAGAGCAGATGTTGGAGGTGTTATGTGCATGAGCATAGTCAGGTTGACATCTTCCAGCAGAAGGTATATACTTCCCTATGATTATTCAGACAAAGCATTCACTTCTTTATAGAAGCTCACGCCTTTCTCATCACCTCTGTTGAGTATGCCTTCTTCTATAATTTCCTTTTATCTTCATTGTCTTTCCAATGATCGCCAACCATAGCTCTTTATGAAAACTAGATCCACCTATCTTTAAATTCTCTTCCAGTGAAATTATTCTATTCCCTTGGAAATATCTAGAAGTTACCGATTTATATCCCAGTTGTATCCTTCCTGAGTCTTCTGCTTCAGTGTTTTACCTGTTGATTATATCTTGGCTAACTTAAGAGGACATCACAGATAAAGGTTTCGAGAAATTTTTTCATCTCAGCTTCCTGACGTGATTTTTCTGACTTTTTCCCTAAAGTCTATTCTAGATCCTCCCTGCAATGGTGCAGATTAAATATACTGCAATAAGCTGTTTCCTTGGCATGTGTCTATTTATTTTTTTTAAGAAGAGCAGCAGGTATAAATAAATCTCAAGTCTCATCACCATTGATGCTGCCATTTTCTGTCCATCTGTCTAATTGCTATTGACCATGGGAAAGGAGTTTTTGATTGAGACACAATGTAAAGTAATATTGATTACAGTAAATGAACTTTTCTGCAGTCACTGAGTCAATTAAGGAAAAAATATCTAGAGTTGCATCTCATGTAACAAAGTCCAATTTTCATGTCACTGACTCATAGCTCTCGTTCCTTGGCCTGGACCGGGATATCTGAAGTAAATCCCTTCTTTTGTTTAATATCAAAATCCCATTGCTCTGAGCAGAAGGATAGTAAAAAGAAGTCTGCACTCCTGCTGTTCAAATAGAACAGAAGGAAATTAGAACAAAAACAGATTTTACTTTTAATCCTTCAAATAAGAAGCTTTTCCACATGCATTTTTTATCAAAGCAATATACATTTTATTCTAGTTTAACAATCAAGAAATCCATATCAAAATGATATCAGCGGTTTGCAGCTGGCGACACACTAGAAGGAGGCTCAACTCTGATTTTGCTGAGATGACTGATCATGATAGCATTGTAGGTGGATGAAGCACCTTTCCCCCTGAAATGCTTTATAGAAATCACTCCTGCCAGCTGTGACTGCTGCTGCTTAGGCCTCTCGGGACTTAGATGCAGTGACAGAAATGCCACATGGGGAGGGAATGTCAGGATGGAAAGCACAAGGCCACAGGACAAATATAACCTTATGGCGAGAGGCCCATTCAGGAGCAGGGAGAAGTTCTTCAGTTATATGTTACTTTGGAGACTTGAACTTGGGGAGATGAACATTTCCAACCTTGAGGTCTGCTACGTTAACATATCTATAGAAATTCACATTGGCCTTTGATCCCGGGCCCTCAGTTATAAAGGTCCCTGGGTTATAAAGGAAAAAACAGCAGGCTCAGACATAATATATCTCTTCTTCTATTTAATTTTTATTAGATTTCTGTAGCAATTTATGCTGTGAAAACAAAATATAAATGAGTTAGAAGATTACGGTGCATTTGGGTACTCAATGCCTAGCAAATCTGTAGAGCATTATTACGTAAAATGTGTAAATCACTTTTAATAATGTATTGCAGCTTAAGATATTAGATTATCTAATTTTTTCATTTGAGCCCCAAGCTGTTATATGAGATGGGAAGGCACGTTGCTATTATTATTATTTTGTATGTGTGTTATAGAAGTAAAAATTGAGGCTTGTGGAATTTAATCAACTTGTGCAAAACTGTGTAGGTAGCAATGATTGTTTAATACCAGATCCAGAGATGACTTCCTTTAGAAAATGTCACTCCATGATTGAGGTTAGTTACATTTTTGCCGACATGTGTCACCAAAATATTTCCCATGGAAAACCTTTCACTCCTATGCCAATGAGACTCAAAATCCTAAGTGCTAAATATCTCCTTTCAAATACGGATTTTCTTGTTAATTGGTATCCTATGATTATTGGGATTTAATTTATTTTTGAGTTTGTTTTAAAGTTCACATTATATGATTTGAGTGATTTATATCATCTTTACTAAAGAATCCTATGCCAACATTAGTCAGGCAAGCTTTTAGAAAAATATACTCCTTGATATATCTATTATGTAGATTACTCAGTGAATTTCAGCTTTCTGGTTGCCAGGCCAAAAGTACTGGCAACATCTTAATTACATAATTTTATTGCTACTAATTTATTATAAGACAATAATTAGCATAATTATATTATCCTACTGAATAAATCAGCCACAAACCCCCATCCCAACTTTCTGCAGATATAATAGGTGCCATGGTTCTAATATGAGAGTGTTCAAGCCTTTTACCAAGGCAATACATTATGTACTCTTGAGCACTGGGGGAAATAGGTTTAGGTAAAAAAACTTCTCACTCACCTCACCACCTCTATAACTCTCTTATGAAGACGAAATCATAGTCATAAAACAGGGCTGTGTGTTTTTTGGTGCTTTACGTGTCAGCACCTCTTTTGTGGCTACCTCTTAAGTATGGTTGAGCAGGTTGGACACTGGGAAACCATACTTAAAAACCTTGTACCTACAGTGGTGAGAATATTAATTAATGTCATTCAAACACTAAGTGCTCTTTATGTTTTTTTTTTCTAAAAATAGGAAAGTAATTAAACAAGATGATCTAGGTGTTTGTTTTCATAGAATCAGTATTTTAGTGTGTGTGTGTGTGTGTGTGTGTGTGTGTGTGTCTGTGTGTGTATGTGTGTGCATGTGTGTTGTGGCTGGAGTAGAAAGATGTAAATAAATAATCAAGAAACTATTTCAGTAGTTAAGTGGTATGGTTAAAGTAAAATGGGATGATGTGAGAGTGTGACTTGAAAGCTCCTTTAGACTAAGTGTTCAGGGAGGGCATCTCTGAAAATGTGCCATTTAAGTTGATCTCTGAATGACAAGAATTATCCAGCCAAGCAATGATCTGGAAAAGAGCATTTCAGGCAAAGGGAAGAAGAAGTCCAAAGGCTGCATGAAGAAAACATGTGTGGCTGGGTGGCTGGAAGCACACTAAGTAAGAGGAACGTGATACTAGATAAATCCAGGAAGCAGAGAGGAGGAGCAGAATGTAGGTGCTCACTGATAAGAGTTCAGATTTCATTTTAAAAGCATGAAGGGACAAGAGTGTTTTGTGCAATCAGATGCCTGGATTATAGAAGGAATGAAAATTCGCCATTTGATTTGAGCAAGGTGACTTATTTGGCTGAGGCCTTGCACATAGTGCTAAGTTCAAATTTTCTTCTAAAGTTGCTGGGAAGCATGGAAGAATGACCATCTGCTTTCCCTTTTAGAAAGAATCCTTGGAGATTAGTTAATCATTATATCAGTTTTCCACTAATGCATAACAATAATCACTAATGTGGGGACTTAAACAGAATTTGTTAACTCACATTTTGGTAGGTGAGAAGTCTAACTGGGCTTGGCTGGGTTTGTAGGGTTGGCTCTCACAAGGCTAAAAACAAGGGTTGTCCAGGATAAGCTTTCATCTGGGAGCTCTGGGGCATATCCAAAGCTATACCTCCTTGAGTAACATTATCAGAAGCTTAACATCAAAAGAGAGAAATCTATGTCACTGAGGTAATGTCACTAGCACTAAAGAAATAAATAAGCAAATAACAATAACAAGCCCTCAGCACTACTCAGAGTTGCTACAATATCTTATATAAAACATCCAGTTTCCATAGGAAAAGATGGCATATGCACAGAAACAGGAAAGTATGACCAGCATGCCAGAAAAACAAACAACAACAAAAACTGCAGGGAAAAGTGAACAGATGCTGTCTTTAAGAATTAAAAAAACAAATTTAAAAGTATAAATATATTTAAACATATTTAAAGAATATTATATTTAAAGAACAAAATATAATTATATTTTATATTTAAAGAACAAAAGGAAACATAATTAAAGAAGTAAAGAAAGGTATGATGGAGGGACACCTGGGTGGCTCAGTCAGTTAAGCTTTCTTCAGTGCAGGTCACAGTCTCACAGTACATGAGTTTGAGCCCCTCTTCAGGCTCTGTGCTGATAGCTCAGAGCCTGGAGCCTGCTTCAGGTTCTGTGTCTCTCCGCCCCTATCTGCCCCTCCCCCACCCCTTTCAAAGATGAGTAAACATTAAAAAAATTTGTTTTAAAGAAAGGTATGATAGGGGCGCCTGGGTGGCTCAGTCGGCTAAGCGTCCGACTTCGGCTCAGGTCACGATCTCGCGGTCCGTGAGTTCGAGCCCCGCATCGGGCTCTGGGCTGATGGCTCAGAGCCTGGAGCCTGCTTCCGATTCTGTGTCTCCCTCTCTCTCTGCCCCTCCCCCGTTCATGCTCTGTCTCTCTCGGTCTCAAAAATAAATAAAAAACATTAAAAAAAAATTTTTTTAAAAAAGAAAGGTATGATAGGTGGGAGCAAAGCTGAGATAGTAACCTGACCTTGGTGGCTCAGTGGGTTGAGAGTCTGACCCCTGATTTCGGCTCAGGTCATGATCCCAGAGTCATGGAATTAAGCCCCTCACTCCATGCTGAATATGGAGCCTGCTTAAGATTCTCTCTCCCTCTGCCCCTCCTCCACTTATGCTCTCCAAAAGAAAGAAAGAAAGAAAGAAAGAAAGAAAGAAAGAAAGAAAGAAA